>NW_015552762.1:143115-152018 GCF_001515605.1 Sinocyclocheilus anshuiensis | reverse complement strand
ATGGGCTGTCGCCGGCCAACGTGTTGTTGGTGTTTTTCAATGTATGCTTCAGACACGGGTCACGACGAGGCGTTCCCCATAGCGACCCCTAGAGGACGCAGTGTCTCGTTCCCTACTCAGGGAACCATGGTTACATAAGTAACCTGAAACGTTTTCTATTGTAATATATTTTTAAATTTAATTTATTCCTGTCATGAAAAGCTGAATTTTCAGCATCATTATTCCAGTCTTCAGTGTAACATGATCCTTCAGAAATCATTCTTTCAGCTCTAGAAACATTTCTTATTCTTCTTATTATTATTAGAAATGTGGAAACCGTGATACATTTTTCCAGGATTCTTTGACAAATAGAAAATTCAAAAGAACAGCACCTATTTGAAATAGAAATCTTGCATGAAATCCTGCAGAAAGCAATACTACATTTTGCCGGATATAAATATTCAAACAATTCAAATGACTTCTCTTTGGAAACAGATTAAGACACAATATAATAATTCAGCATGTTTACTTTAGGAGCAGGTAAGTTTGGAACAAATGGAAAACATAAGTACTCCCCCTAGAGGCTGAAAGAATATATAATATACATGTATATTTGGCCACTACCCAAGCTGATTTTTTAGTGTAATGTAATAGTGAGATTTCATGAAATTGCAATTTTCAGCACAACATATATTGCATTTAAAAATATTGAAACTGATATGCAATACTGTGAGAGATTTAGAACAATAAAGCAATATCTTTTCTGTGGAGTCAACTTGATTTAGAATGTTATTGTACTCGCTCTGAAAAGGACATAGCGAGAACTGCCAGGAGAACATGAAAACCACCACACTCAAAGATTAAACATTCCCAAGAGACCTCAGAGAAGACAAGAGAGAGAGAGAGAGGAGGAAGAAATTAAATGAAAGAGGAAAAGAGACGCAAATTCTTCATGCATGAGAGAGAGAGACAGATCCAGAAGAGTTTAGTAGATTTGAAAGGTTTTAGATCTTATTGAATCGAACTAAACTTCAAAAAGAATCTGGTTGTATCACATCTACTAAAAAAAGAGATGAGAAAACCCATTGCACCACGCAAGTCCTGCAGAACATCAATGATTCATTCTAAATGATTATTTATCTTTGAATACCACATATAAAATATACTATTTTCAGACAAAATAAGTGTCATAAGAAATCACATCTGTCTCGCTGACTACCCTAGACTCTGTAAACAGTCAGAAACAGTCTCTGCATATTAATTTTCATGTCCTTAGTGGCGGGGTTTTGGTGAGGGGGTGTGGTTTAATTCAGTGGCATCATTCCAAAGGATAGTTCACTCAAAAATGAAAGAGATTTGGAATAAGATGCGGGTGAATAAATGATAACAGAATGTAATTTTTGGGTCTGGTGAAAGTTTGAAAAATGGTAAACTTACAGCACAATTTTATGTGTTGCGTAGCCCCGCACACAGTGAAATCAGACTGGTAATCTAACATAACTATAAACTGTCAGCCAAACGTTTGGAATAATTCAGATTTTTTAATGTTTTTGAAGTCTCTTATGCTCACCAAGGCTGCATTTATTTGATCAAAAAAATACAGTAAAATACAGTAATATTGTAAAATATTATTGTCATTTAAAATAACTGTTTTCTGTTTGAATAGAATTTGAAATGTAATTTATTTCTGTGATGCAAAGCTGTTTTTTAGCAGCCATTACTCCAGTCTTCAGTGTCACATGATCATTATCAATGTTGAAAACAGTTGTGCTGCTTCATATTTCTGTGGATACCGTGATACACTACCATTCAAAATCTAGGCTAAGTATAATTTTAAAAAAAAATAGACATTAATAATTTTATTTGGCATGGATGCAGTAAATTGGTTAAAAAAATGACAGCAAATATATTTATGACGTAACAAAAAAATTATATTTCAATAAATGCTATTCATAGAATCCGTAAAAAAATGTATCAAGTTTCTACAAAAATATTAAGCAGCAAAAACTGTTTTCAACTGATAACAAGAATCAGTATTTATAATTGAGCACATAATAATTGACGATAATTGAGAAGTAAATCAGCATATTAGAATGATTTCTGAAGGATCATTTGACACTGAAGACTGGAGTTATGATGCTGAAAACTCAGCTTTGATCACAGGAATAAATAAAAAAATAGAAAACTGTTTTTTTAAATTACAATAATATTCCAAGATATTACTGTATTTTTGATCAAATAAATGCAGCCTTGGTGAGCATAAGAGATTATTCCAAAAACATTTTAAAAATCTTTAAGTGCCCCTATTATGGGTAATGAAAGGTTCATATTTTGGTTTTGGGAGTCCCCAACAACAGGTTGACATGCATGCAAGGTCAAAAAACACTTTCATTGTCTTATAATATGCATTTATTTGTACCTTACTTGCTCAACGACTCCCAAACGATTCGCTCAACGATTCATTTTTCCAAACCCCTCCTTTGCGTGACGCTAATCTGCAGTGATTGGTCCGATTGGTCTCATTTTCATTTCATCACGTCTGTAATGCCTGATAAAGCAGCGTTTGTGAGCGCAGTGCTGCTTTGTGTACAGCGTTACCGAGAAACCGCTATTTTTACCGCTCCAAAAGCGGCACCTAGTGGCAAAGAATGAATTTGCATTTTCATTCAGACCAATGCGAAAAGACCAACAAGTGGGCGGGACAATATGCTAATGTTTCATGTTGACCTCAACATGAAACGGCTTGGGATTCGTTTTAAAAACGACTCGTTTCAATGATTCAGAGTGGACTCTTTCATTTGAGAGACAATAACTTTATACACGGAGCACTTTCAGATTTAAAACTTTGCAGGATGTTTTCATTCACTTAGAGCTGTGTTACATACTCCATTGAAAGGTAATTTTCAAAAATCCATATAGGGGCACTTTAATTACTCCAAACTTTTGGCTGGCAGTTTCTATTAAACAAATACAGTATTTACTGATTTACTTCATTCAGCAAATTGACTCTCATTGTGAGCGAACTCACCTTCCGAGCAGAAGTCTCCATGGCGACCGAGGTTGCAGTGACATAGAGAGCCGCCAGTATCGTAATCGTTGATGCAGAAGCTGTCAGGAGGGCAAACCGTCTCGTCACATGGGACGTCATACACCCGAGGTCTTTCCCCTTTCCACGGTGTCATTGACGGACTGGGAGAAGGAACTACAGGAGGAGGCGTGGTGGGGGCGGAGCCTGTCAGTGTAACAGGTGTGGTGGTTATCCTGGAGGCGGAGCTAGTGACAGTTGTCATGGTTACAGGAGTTGTTGATGTGGTCCACACTGCCGCTGCTGTTGAAGTGAAGCTGATATTTTGGGAAACAGGTGTGCGCATCCTATAAATAACATTTCCGTTACCGGGAGTCCCGATGCGGGAGCGGAGCTGAGACCGTCTGCCGCTTTTCTTACTGCCAGGAAATGACTTTATCTGCAAGAAATGTGTAGATGAATGCCAGAAAGATTAAATAACAGCACATTCTTTGTGACAAGATGTTGTTTAGCATGTACAGAATTTTATTTATGAAAATCTTTTTTTTTTCTGTGACTTTTGCCTATTACAATTTGTTTTAGGTTTCTTCAACAACATCAAAGATGGCTCACCTCCTCAATGAAGACATCGTAATCCGAGTCATCGATTTCAAACCCATCCTCATCTTTACTGTCAGAGTTTGAGATGTAGAGGTCATAGTCTCCACTGCCTATATCTGATGAACCTGTTTTTTTTAAATAGTGTACAGTACATTTCAGTCATTTGACCTCATAAATATACTAAACAGAAGAAAAAAAATCATCATGATTTCATGCACAGAACACACCTGGACGTTAGATTTCAAAAGCATGCTAGAAACATAGGTTTCTGACTGCACAGTTATTTTCTTAAGAAATCGGGTCTGTTTGTACAGGAAGAGGTGAATTGAATTGGAATGACAAGAGGAACTTACTGAGTTGCATTTCAAAGAACTTCAACACAGCTCATGCATTCTGGGAAAAAAAAGTCTTCCACCCAAGCATTGTTAATAAGCTAAAACTAAAACGTACTTAATTTTCATTAATTGAAATAAAAGCTGAAATAAAATAAAATAAAAAACTAAATAAAAATATTGCCTTTGCAACGAACTGAAATAAAATAAGTTTAAGTACTAAAATTACTAAAACTAAAATAAACGTAATGCTGTTCTCAACTTAAAAATGAGTACAAACAAAATTACTAAAATTAAAATGAAAACTGAAAATATGAAAATAAAAGCTATTTTAAAATATTAATAAATGCTATAATAGTGTATAAATAATATTAAAACACTATTGCACCTTGGTCAACAAAAGCAAATTTTTTAAAATATGAAATATGCCAACTAAATTCAAATTTCTATATTTCAGAATGTTTTTTTACTTGTATGTTTCTTTTGGAAATTCATTTCAGTTCTTCTTTAAATTTGATTTCAATTCTGTTTTTTACCTCAATTCAAATTCAGGAATTAAATTAGAATTTTAAAGACATGCTCAATTCAGTTCTGAATGGTGTACAACCCAGGTTTTTGCCTGGTCCCAAAACAGGGAATAAATTGTTTAATTATTGAACAATTGTTGCAATTACACTTTGTTTTGTTGCACTTTTACCTTTCAAAACCAAATGACCAAAATTGGTTCCTAAAAGTAACGCATGAGGTGGTCAATGGTCTTAATCCAGTTGTTTTTGGGTGGATCCAATTGGTTGAATGCCTAGACTAACAAAACAAAAGCAGCAAATTCTTACATAAATAACAATGCTCTCTAGAAACTGTAGCTGAATGAGTTTGTGTGCAAGTTTGTGTGATTGGACTGTAAATGTGTGTGTGTGTGTGTGTGTGTGTGTGTGTGTGTGTGTGTGTGTTTGGGGGGTCTCTGCTCTTAATCTGTGTGATGGAGGGTTAGGGGTGGGTAACTAGCTGTAATCTTCCTCCTTGTGCTGTTTTTGTGGCATAGAGGAGGGTCTTCCTCAAAATGAGCAGGCTTTAAGATGCTTAATTTAATTAGCCTGGTCAGCCACCATGCATGCAGACAAATCTGTGAGGAGCATCCAAACTATAACGATTACAACATAAACCATGCAAACCACACACTTAAGTATGGTCATTTAGACCCTTTTATCCAAAGAAACCTATGTAACACAATGGTTATAGTGTGAACCAGTAACCTTACAGTACCCAGACCTGAGGGTCTCATAAGGTCCTGTTCTGACGGCACTGTAACTCACCGAGTGTGCGCACGGGGTTGTTAATGGCACTGGGAGGGCTGATCCCGTGTGTGTTCACGGATCTGATGACAAACTGGTACTCCGTCTCAGGAATCAGACCCTTGAGCACCATAGAGTTTGACTCTACTGGCTCTCTGATGTACATCCACTCAGTGTCCATCTCCGGCCTGCAACACACATACACACACATCAACAAATTTCAAAAAACAGTCATCCTGCTTTCCTTGATCAGAGAACATTTGTATTATGCATATTTGTATATGTACTAGATTTTTTTATTTTTTGAAGAAAATGTAAAGACAAATTTGCAATGATGATGCTAGGGTTCAGCCTAAGTTTATAATTACAACTTTAGGTTTCACCCTCAGAACAAATTGATTTAACTTTTTTGCTGTTTTTTTGTTGTTGTTGTTGTTAGGCAGGTGATAATGTGATTAGAGAAGTCTGTTTAGAAAAGTAATAACATGATTTGAGGTTAAGGGACTGGGAGGGCAGATTTAAATCCAAAACTTGATTGAAATAAAAAAAATATATATTGAATGAAAATCTTGAGAAAAAATGAGAAATGTTACATTGGCAACTACATTTTATTTCAGTTAGTTACAAGGCAACATTTCAAATTTTTGTTTAGGTCTTTTATTTGAAGTTAAAGTACTAAAATAACTAAAACTAAAACTGAAAAAAAGAAATATTTTAAAAATCACAATAATAAAATGACAAAATCCTAAACAAAATGACTAAAACAAACTAAAATTAAAATGAAAAATGTAAAAAATAAAAGCTATGAAATACTATAATAGTATATAAATAACAATAAAATAACACGGTTCTACCCTGGTTTACAAAAGTTAAAGGGCCTCTGCTCACTCTAGGCCTCCGGCCGTTCCTCACTCTAGCCCCCTGGCCTCTGCTCACTCTAGCCCACCGTGTGTTTTACCAAATACACAAAATAATGTTCTTTTTAGCAACATCATATGACCCCTTTAAATGAATAAATATGATAAAATATATTGTTTGGCAGGAGACAATCTGATTATAAAAGTCTGTTTAGAAAAGAAATAGTATGATTTGAGGTGATGGAACTGAGAGGGCAGATTTAAATCCTTAAATGAAATTAAGCTGAAATAAAATAAAATATAAATATTAGGTAAAAATCTTACACTTAAAAACTTAAACAACAATGAGAAATGTTGCCTTGGCAACTAACTGAAATAAAATAAGTTGAAGCTAAAGTACTAAAATGACAACAAAAAAAAAACAATAAGAAACTAAACAGAAATATTACAAAATATAACACAAAAAATTACAAAATCCCAAACACAATTAAAACAAACTCAAATTAACATGAAAACTGAACATGAAAAAAATAAAAGCTATGAAATAATATAAATAATAATAAAATAACACCCTGGTCTTCTGGTTGACAAAGGTTAAGTTGACAAATATGATTAAATATATTACCTAAATGCAAATTTCCACAAGTGGCACTTCACACATTACATTCATATACTTTTCTTTGAATATCTTTGAAATGTGAATATTTCTTTGAAAATTTATTACAATTCTTCTTCTTTACATTCAAATTCAAACTGCAATTCTGTTTTCAACCTCAATTCAAATTCCGGCATTTAATTAGAAATCCTGATCTCTTGAGTATGAGCAGTAGTAATACTGATGCTTGCCTTATTAAGCACCATTAATAATCAAAACTCCATATGTCAAAATAAGAACATTCTAATTTACAAGCAGCAAATGCACTCAAGACTGAGAAGGAATTGATAGTACCATTAAACACATCTGCAGTTTTGTGTTGTTCCATCTTGAAGAGTCGCTAAATTGCAGTGATTATGTGAAAGGTTGTTAATCTGAGAAGCAGACGGTCTCTGGGGGAGTGAGTCTAATCTGCTGGAGGACACAGTCCAAGACTCATGTTGCATAATTATCAATGAGGATCTCACACCCAAATGCACATATACTTAACCTGGACATACAGCAGGATACCAGCAAAATTTCAGGACACACTTCATTAAATTTATACTTTTTATTTTTATATTTTCTGTTTTCACTTTAATTTTAAAGTTTGTGTTTTTGTCATTTTGTGTTTCATTTAAATTTGTTTATATATGTTTTTTTATTTTTATTATTAGTATTAGTATTTCGTTGTTTCCCATATTTTTGGTCACTATATAATTCTCATTCTTCCATTTTTATAATTTCATATAGTTTTCATGACTTTACTATTATTCTAAAATGTAATAATAAAGAAAGAGGAAGAGCAATCATCAGTCATTTTTCAAGAATTCATTCACACATAATAGCAGGCTGTTGTGTGGAGCGGGTCAGTAGTTTGATGTGTGTGCTCAACTGGTCTGAAAGGGGTTAGCTATGTTCTAGAACAGTAACTACCAGAGAAATGCATTAGTTTCATGAGTCATCTGGACATACGTGGCCCGACAGGGTAAAGATCACACGCAGAAACATCAGTCAAAGCCAACAAAACTGAAAAACTCTCAGAAAACTCATTCTTTGAAAGTATAAATTAATAAAGATTAACAGAACCTGAAGATGTTTCTTAAATTAAAAAACTATTTCTCTCTCTATATGTTTATTATTTGATAATTTACCTGATATACGCCACAAGGAAGTATAGCACAGGTGCACTTCCTTCACTCTCTCCATGTTGCCATGACAACGCCAGTTCTGTGTCTGAAACTGCAACCACTTTAGGCTGGGTCGGAGGTGCAGGAGGCATGCACTTTTCTATAGCATAAGAGAAAAATATCCTGTACATTGATTATTTCTGTTACGGATGAGCTAAATGCGCATTGATGCTGATCAAAATGTATGTTTTGGGGCTTGTCTGCTCACCACGAGAGCCAGTGCTGATGTCCCGGGGCATGCTGGGTCTGCCCTCCCCTGCCCAGCTGTACGCCCCCACACTGACACGGTACTGCGTGGCCACCTTCAGGTTCCCGATCACCACATCCTAACAGACACACAGGAACAGCTTAACATGCAAGACAGCACCATATGGCATTAACAGAAAATCAGATACTGAACATCTAACTCACAAAGCTGGCTTGGCCATCAAACTGTCCCTGTAAGATAAAAGATTGTTTATTTCAACTGGTAAAGTTACACCGAAGCCTCACGAACACTATACGCTATTATTATTATTAAAAACATGAAACATGTTATCTTTATTATAAATAAATGTTGTATATATATATATATATATAGAATCTGTCAATTCTTCGTCATCAGTTAGGAACCTAGGTGTGCTATTTGATAGCAATCTTTCCTTTGAAAGCCACGTTTCTAGCATTTCTAAACCTGCATTTTTCCATCTCAAAAATATACCTAAATTACGACCTATGCTCTCAATGTCAAATGCAGAAATGTTAATTCATGCATTTATGACCTCAAGGTTAGATTATTATAATGCTTTATGGTTAATGCTGTACAGTTGCTTTGACACGATCTGTATTGTTAAAAGCGCTATATAAATAAAGATGACTTGACTTGATATATGTGTGTGTGTGTGTGTGTGTGTGTGTGTGTATACATTTATGTATATACATTTATACATGTGTACACACACATAAGCTTATTGATATATATATATATATATATAGAGAGAGATAAATATATAGA
>NW_015552762.1:141228-143099 GCF_001515605.1 Sinocyclocheilus anshuiensis | reverse complement strand
GACAGATAGATAGATAGATAGATAGATAGATAGATAGATAGATAGATAATGTACATGCTCTTTGACATTCATTTCTCTATATAAACTTTTATGATATGATAAAATATGCAAAGGGATACTTTGAAATGTATACTAATTTATATTTATAAAAATAATTATTATTATTATAAATATAATATATTTATTATAAATATAATAATTATAAAAATAAACAAATGTATTCATATAATAAATTACATATAACTATACAATAACATTATTATTATTAATAATAACAAGCATAATCATAATCATCATAAATAGGTGGGACATACAGTTGTGAGCATTTCCAAATTCAATGGGACTTCCAGGGCAACAGTATTGCTGGTCGGACGATTATTCCTCATCTCCGTGTAAAACACCTGGTCATTAAAATAAATAAATATTTACATGAACATCATGTGGAATGGACCATTGTTCTTAAATCTTTCATTACAGTGGGCAAATCATAAGAAAAATGAGAGAGCCTTGAGAAGCTTGGAAGTACGATCTGGCAACAGACTGATAACTGATGGGTTTTATCCCATAAGCAACCATAACAGCATTACCATGTTAACACAGAGATGCTTGGTAACCTAACAGCAACCAGAGATGAAGACACCTCCAACTGTCTCTACAAATAGGATAAAAGGGAAAAACCCAAAGTGCTTTACTTCTTCACATGTGCAGTAGGTCATAAGTAAACACTTCTGTCAGTAATTAAAGGAGAAGTGTGACATTTCTACACTACTGAATGTAGCTTCAGTATGACTGGACCTGACGGTGAACACTGATACCAGGCCCATTTCAGTGAAAAAAAAAAGGTTTGTCTGATCAAATAAGTGAGCAGCAGTGTCTTTGTTATTCAGTTATCTTTGACATATAATGAACAATGGGAATCAAACGATCAATATGCAATTAGCAGAGAGGCATGAACTGAAGGCTTTTATTTTTTTATTTTAATAGTTAAGGCACAATTTTATGATTTAAAAAGATGGCAAGATTTGTACCTTGTAGCCAGTGATAGTGCTGACGTGTCTACGGGGCATTTTCCACCAGACACTGAATGCAGTGCAGTTCACCGTCTCCAGCTGAATGTCCAGCGGTGGACTTAACCTCTCTGACAGCAACAACAGGACAACAAAATCAACATTGTAGCATTCATTAGTTTATATGTACAGTACACTCTTAAAAATAAAGGTGCTTTATTGGAATCTATGGTTTCATGAAGAAACTTTAGCATCCATAGAATCTTTCTATTGCACAAAAAGTTCTTCAGAGTGGAAAAGGTTCCTTAGAATATTAAAATGTTCTTCCCTTAAGAAAAAAATGGTTCTTTGAACCTAAAATGGCTCTTCTATGGCACTGCGAAAACCCTAGTATTGCTTTCTCCAGTGAAAAAGTCATCTCGTCCGAATCAGGAGGAAAAATATGCACAGATAAAGCAGCGTTTACAAGCAAAAACAGTCCAAAACAGTTCTTAATGAATACGTGGGTGGATTTTAATGTGAGAGGACAACAAGAGACAGACTTTTTTTTTTTTTACTGGAGGAAGCGTTATTATGGATAATAAAGCTTGTATTTTGGCCAGAAGTTTAAAGTTAAAATGCCTTAATGATGGATTTGTTTCTTACAAACACACAGCTTTTTGCTTCACAAGACGTTTACTGATGGACTGGAGTGGTGTGGATTACTTGTGGATTATTGTGATGTTTTTATCAGCTGTTTGGACTCTCATTCTTTGGAAAATGCAGAAGCTAATCCAGTATTTTTCTGTATGCATACTAGAAAATTTAAATATTGTGCACAATATTGTAAACAAATTTATATATACTATTTACTGCAGAATAGTG
>NW_015552762.1:132450-141044 GCF_001515605.1 Sinocyclocheilus anshuiensis | reverse complement strand
CTCTCATTCTGACGGCACCCATTCACTGCAGAGGATCCATTGGTGAACAAGTGATGTAATGTGAAATTTCTCCAAATGAATAATCAAACTCATCTATACATCTACGGCCTGAGAGCGAGTACATTTTGAGCCAATTAAAATTTTTGGGTGAACTATTCCTATTTGAAAGAGCTTAACAAGAAAGAATGAAAAGAAACATCTAAACAAAAACAGACCCATTTTAGATGCATTTCAGATGATGCATGTAGACAAGGTCATTGCTAAAAACCCTCACTCAGAGTAAAAAGTTGATGCCTACAGCAATGATGGACAGTTCAGTGTGAACAAATGTCGCTGCAACTCTCGTCACAGGAAGACAACAACACATCATCCTTCCTGATGACCAGTGAAACATGCAGCCACTGCTTCTGCAAGTTTAAAGACAAAACTTGCTCTTATTTTGGCCTCATCTACCAACATAGATATAGGAATATTGCATTTATGGTTTCCATCCCGTTAGCCCGTCATCATCTCATCCTGACACATTCAAGGAGCTTGCATTAAAGATGCATTTATTACAAACACATCACTCTCTCCTTTCAGATCATTTGCTTTCTCTTGAAATAAACACACAATAAAAACATTTACTTTAAAAGTTTGTATAGTCATTAGAGATATCAAGTAATTTGACTGAGTATGACTAATACACTCTTCTACTAACACACATCAAAGAGTGTATTAGTCATACTCAGTCAAATTACTTGATATCTCTAATGACTATACAAACCTTTTCCATGTGATCTTGTGAGTTGCATGTTTTTTTTGGTGCAATTAAAATGATGCCTTCTGAAAATAAACCAACAAACCTTTTAGAATTGAAACTAATATGAAAACATGCAAACAAGGCATGTTATTGAGCACAAAATTCAAAACATGCTGCACTATAAGTCAAATACAGCAATAAATTAATGTGAAATAATGATCTCAAATACACAGAGTCATTTCAGTTGTAACAGACCAACATGGAAAGCAATCTGGAAATGATGTCAAATAATGAGCTAATGAGCAATTAAAATATTAAGGTTTCATGTTGTGTTATTTAGAGGAACAAGCTCAAAAGCAACAGTGTGGACATAGTAATTGTAACTTTCCAAAAGTAAACTTTTTTTAAGAGGTAATTATATTTATACACACACACACACGTTTTTTGTAAAGAATACATATACATACAGTGTATTATCTATCATGATTGAAGAGAGTCTGTGTGTGTGTACATTATATAGATATATATATATATATATATATATATATATACACACACATTCTTTTGACAACTTTTAGGCGTACACAAGCATATATGAACCCAAAGCTAACAGACATAAACTAAAAGCCACCAGATTTGATTTAACGGCATCTTTAATTTTACAGCAATCCAGAAAGATGTAGATATCATTAAAGTATGGATTTTTAGGCAACAGAAAACTGAGTAACAACATTGGAATTGATGTTTAAGTGTGTGTGACAGTAAGAAAACTTTTTCAAGAGTCTTCAGACCAAAAATTTCTAATTTTCATTTACAACTTCAAGTCGATACAAACTACAGCGAAAAGGCTCCAGGCAAATATCTTATCCAACAGATGATGCAATGAAACTTAAGAAAATGACATTTACCCAGACCAACTTCTAATAGTCCAGCAAGAACCACTCCTGCACTTTAAATCCTTCCACCTTCATTAAAGAAAGAGGTTGGACAGTATAACTTAAGATCTAATATGAAATGTTGACTGATCCTGTGCTCTGGCCTAAACCTGTCTATACTAACAAATCCAAGTGTATATGTGGCCATATGCTTAAATCTGTTGGTCTTTTAATAAATCAAGACCACCGAAGTAAATCTCGCTTCCAGTTCCTTGGCTATACCACTAAAAAGCACATTAAGGTTAAGAATCCCCATATACCCAAGGGTACCAAAGGGACAAGCACCAATTTGCAGCATTTCTGAAGTGTCAGTTATCAGAGGGCTTGTTTATCTGAAATGACTGATGGTCTTCATTACTCTAAATTGTTTGCCATGGGCATTGGGCATGAGATCGTCCGGGGGGCATATGGATGTGCCATACAGCACTGACCCTGCTCTATGACTGCGACCCCAGATGTCTCTGTGACAAATCACCTGTACATCCATCCACTGGAATAGCCTAAAAATTCATCCTGCATGCATCAAGTGGATTATGGAACATGAAGAGGCTCCAAAAAAGTATTTAGAAACCAAATGTAATTGCATTAAATACAAAAATATCATTTATTTTAAACAAAGATATGGCAAACACACTTCTGAACCAAGGCATGTTTAAATGATAAAACAACTAAACAGTTTAAAATTAAGATAAATATGGACACTTGTGTGAAGTCGGGGAGAAATGACTTTATACCTCCACCAAAAATCACCAAACACCAGCTGATTAAAACACATTGAGCAGAAGAAAAAAACGTTACTCGATTTGATATTTGTATCTAATGCAATGGCATTCGGACATATTCAAGTTTGTTGAGGTCACTATATGCTATTCTCTAATAATCATTAAAAAATGACAACTACATTTTAACAAAGAAGATGAGCAATGAAAATGACACTCACCTGACTTCCGTGCACTAGACTTTCTTGTGCATAGAGTGAAATTACACATCCACACCAATGCAAGAAGCACCATCACCCTCTTCTGGAGTCGCATTTTCAATCCTTTATGATTCTGAGATACTGCTCGCGTCAATCTGAGCTTCAAATGTTGTTGTTTCTCATTTGAAACTCTTTGAGATTAAAAAACAGCGTTTTTTCCCATCCAGACTGTTGCAGGTCTTTGTATGCACGGTGAAGCCGGTCTGATGCGATTACAGTCTGCTGAAGATCAGAGAGCCTACACTTCTCATGGGCGGCCCCACAGGAGCCCCGGCACCCGCGATCCACCCTGAAGAACTTCAGCATCCACGGAGTGCCACAGCAGCTGTCGAAAATCCGTGAATCAGCCCCAGACTTAAAAGTTTCTTCTTATTTGAGAGTGTTTTTAAGCGAAGCTCTGAGGAGAGAAGGCAGAGACACTCGGAGTTAAGAGGATAATGGTCTAATCTACACAGATGGGGACTTGAGCTCGCTTCAGTGACTCTGACCAATATAGCAACATGGGAGACTGGTCGATAAACTACTACAGCACAGACTGAAGGATGATTGGATGGAAAGTTTGAGGAGTAGAGGAGGTAGAGATTAATGAGCATTCTTAATAAACCTACTTTTATGGCAGGTATTAAATGTGAATAACCAAAAGTGAAGACTAAATTACTTTTGGACCTTATTCAGGGTAGCGCCATATTATTTTTTGACAGGAATGATATCGATGTGAGGGACTTAAAAGTTCAGTGTGTAGGCTACTGTTGTTTAACAACATAGTTCAGCCGAGAAAAAAGTAAATAAATAAAAACTTTCAGATAGACAAAAACTCTATATAAACATTTTTGAAAGTTGTGAATTTTGAAGATTACATGAACTAGGATCTTTATACAGCGTAGAAACTGCAATCTATCTCTCACAACGTTTCATCATGGAATTAAATGGGCTACACATTTCCCCAAATTAAATCAAGACGAGTCCTGACACACACACACACACACACACACACAGAGAGAGAGAGAGAGAAACTTTGAGATTAATTCGTCACTTCACATGAAATCCCAAATTTTACATGACATAATTATATTATATTATATTATCAACATTGACTGGAAATTACATCACAGGAAAATTTGTATGCTGAAATTGGTTGTTATTGGGCGGTAAAATAAATAAAGTCATATGCTATGCTATATGCAGACTTCACAACATCCATTTATCAGCAGTTTTTATTTATTTGTCCAATACAGTTCCAAACGTCCCTTTGGTTGCCTATCAATGGTGTCATTTTTTTTTATTATTAATTTGAATATCAAATATGAAAAATCTTAAAGAGGCATCACATCCTCAAGCATAATCTGACACAAGCACGCTTTACATCACATGTTTACCTTATAGTGAAATGGTCTAGAATAGATCTAGACTCAGTTTTGGAGGAAACCGAACAATAAACATTACTGATAAAAAAAAACAAATAATCTGACCATCAAAATCCAACAGTTGTCGTTAGTATTTTATAATGTTTCATAATTGTAATAAATTAATTAATAATTAATAATTTTATTAATTTATAATATTTTATAATGTCGCTAGTCATTGTATTTTTATTATTATTATTATTGATATTATTTATTTATATAGGTGATTTTTTTTCTTTAGGATTTTAACATCATTTCAAATTCAGACAAAGAATAAGTACATTTTAAAATTTGTCTTATGATCTCCGGCTTAAAAAAAAGCATTTAGCTAATTTCAGTTTATTTCTCAAGGTTACAATGCTGCGTTTATTAGAACAATTCTTTTAATACTGATATTTCTAATCAGATGTTTATTGTACAAAATGATTTTCGACTATAAGATCCTCTACAGATAATCAGAACAAAATGCAGTAAAATGACAGACATAGCCAAAATGGTGAATGAGTTTATTATTATTATTATATTTTAATTGTATTTTTATTTTTGGAATTGTACATCATTAAAAAAATTGCACGTTGTAGAACAAATACATAAAACATGGGCTAATAATAGGCTAAATGAATAAATAAATCATTCATTTATTAATCATTAAATCTTCGTAGGAGCAGTGGAAGTAGGCTAATGAAAAAAAAGTAGTGTTTTAAGTTCTTTATCTATTCAGAAATTATATTTCTATTCTTTACATTTAGGTAAGTAAATGTTAGTTCAGATTAAACGAGATACATGTTTTATACATTTTAATTCAACAAATTTTAATTCAGATGTAAATAGTTTTTACCTCAAGACGTTATTTTCAAATATTTTAAATATAAAAAATATTTAAAAACTACTCTAAATATTTTACACAAATTCTTCAAATGTATTTTGTCAGAGATCAAGATAATAACGCTAATAATGAAGCCCTGCACTGCAGACTGTTGACCTGAAGAGGGAGCGTTTGTCATTCATATGAGCGCTGGAAATCCATTCAGCAAATGGTTATAATTTTATTGTTAAATATTTGTTGCCAAACAACTATGAATAACAGCTAATTGGAATTCTAATACAGGTGCTGCATCGTGGATATACAGGTACTGCATTTGATCTCTTCAGCACGAAAGACAAGACGAAAGGTAACTTCAATACAAATAATAAAATAACTTACATGAGAGATGGACAAGTTGTTCAAAGAGTTACTGCATATTTATGTTTAGAGATTTTTTCACGTTTAAATAACATCCATGTGTCCATGCATTGCTTTATGAGGTCACGTGTTTCAATCGCTCTTCACATCACAGCTGATGCGGGAATGAACTGGACTCAGACTAGTCTGGACCTGAATTAAATTCAATGAAAAAAGGGGGAAAAAAAACACTGAAAATCTGATTAGAGAAGTGGATGTATTGCAACAATACTACCTTTTGGATTTCTGCGTGTAAAACTCGGATGTAGTTTGTGAGCGTGGATCCCTGATGGCAGAAGAACATGAGAGTCAGATGAAAGGAAATATATAATATGCACGGTTTTTATTTGATAAATGTTTTCGGAAAGCACCTTTGGCTCTGTGATCATCAGTGCTGATGGCCGAATATACAGAGCTGAATTCAGGTGAGTGTGATCAAACATCATCACAGTGTTTTCCAGAACCAATAATAATCATTATTGCAAACTTTTTTTTTTGTTTGTTAGTATGAGTGGCTAGTTGTGAATATTTTAAAAGTTATATTTTTAAATTGCATTTGGGCTATAGGCTATACTACTACTACTAATGCTGTATAACACATATATATATATATATATATATATATGTATGTATGTGTGTGTGTGTGTGTGTGTGTGTGTGTGTGTTATACAGCATTAGTAATAGTAGTATATATATATATAGAAAGTGCATTTTTCACAGTAGCTAGTGGCTAATATTTTTTTTTTTTAGAAACTACAAATTACTTTTAAATTGTTTTAACAATAATAGTAATAATGCTATATAAAGTTGGATCATATTATTATTTCCGTTATTATTATGACATATAATGGCTATATTTTTTTTATTATGTACTTTTAAATTGTTCTGGGGCTATATAATAATAGTAGCTTTCACTGGCTGGACAGTGAAAAGTGGCTTTGTGGCTAGTTCTACTATAAGGCTGCTGAAGGAGTTGGGCATCAGAGGACAGGTCCAGCGGAGGATAGTCAGGGAACTGGCCACGGTCGCTGAATGAAGCAGCCACTGGCTGTGGCTGAAGCAGATGGACACAGTGTGGGCTGCCGTCATGTACAGCATAACATATCATCAAAACGTCAAGGATCCCCACCTGAAGACTGCAGTGAAGAATTGCACCATCTTCATCTATTCATCTTACCATACTAGTCCTTTTCTTATTGTTCCCCAGTCACGCATAAAGCAATTGTAAAGTCACGACTGATTATTGGGTATTGAGGCCAGAACCACGGACATGGATTATAGGCTATGATCCTGGATTCTTGCTGAACCAAAATCAGAGCGTAACAATTGCTGCGTCTCGCTGTGTTCTGCTCACAGCGAATGAGAAAATGTTCTATGGTGCGGCTAAATGGTGCTGAATATTAAGATCATAACACCTAGTCCTATCATGCAAACTAAAATTGGTATTGGAGTCTGCCATGAAAAATCAAGATTGGTGCATCACTACTGACCAGTGTGAGCACTGATGAGTTTTCTAACGTTCTGTCCAATGGTCAACTTTAAGAGAAGTATTTTGAATGACACTGTTTAGTCTTGTGATGAATGTTTGTAGTAAAGTGGAAAGCAGCTTCTTTAGTAATTCAGTAACTTGTTAACTAATAATTTTGATTATTGTCAAAAGTCAGCTATTAGTACATTTGTATGTAAAAATGCAACAACACCGGCCTTTCTGCAGCACTGGTAGACCTAAGGTTGGTCTCTTTATAAGAAGAAAGCAGATTATTGCAGAAGTGAAATCTTTTTTTTTTTTTTTTTTAAATGAAAGTATAAAAAAGTTATAGAAGTTTAAATTTACTGTAAAGAAAATGTACTGTACTTTTTTTATTTTATATAAAATTAATATTTTACAAAATAGTTTTTAATCCAAAATTGCTATAAAATGAAAGCCATATGTCTATATAAGTTGTGTTCCAAATTTGAAGTTGATATAAAAAAAAATTGTGAGGTTCCTATGCAATTTTGTTTAGGTGTCATACCAAAAACTCCATTGAATTTTTTTAATGCATTTTTCTGCCTCAAATGTATACATTTCTCTCTCAATATTACTTCTATCACAAAATAACCAAAAATGGAATCTTGAGACTCAGACCTTTCCAACGATATGTTTTGTTTGATTCTAAAAGAACTATACGTTTTGTAATATGACACCCCCACTAAGGGGGAGGAGACCGCTAAAAGATTTTGAAATACCATTTCCATGGTATTTCACAGGAAAAACTCCGCTGTTCTGTCACGATGCACATACACGAGGAACGAGGAGACGCTGGAGAATACTTTAACAGGACTTCATTAGCATGAACCAAGGGAGACGAACTCAGGAAGACGTTTAACAGCGAACAGAGAACTAGGGACTGGGAACACTTTAAATACACACAGGAGGAGGGGATGACGAGACACACCTGGGATCAATGAACCATCATGGGGAACACCTGGGACAAATTAAACATGGGAAAGGAACACCTGGGGAGCAAGACACACAAAACATGGAACAGAGTCTGACAGCGATAGGCAAAAAGGCAATGAAAAAAATACTTTTTTTTTTGACAAAGGTCAGAACTCCTGTTATGATGTAGAGGCGCACTCTTGTCACAAACTAATGTTTGTCACAAACTAACACAAAAACAGAGGTAAAATATATTTTTAGGAGTCTTAGACCTTTCCAACGATATATAGTCTTGTCATGATTAGATTAGTATTTAATTGTAATATAGTGAAGTAAACTTAGGCGTCCCGCTGACTGGATGGTGACAGCTAAAGGTCCCCTGAAATGCTTAGAAACACGCCGCGTTAAATGTGTTGACGTCATTTTAACTGAAACAGGAAGACAGGGCGGGACATATCAAGCAGCCCCGCCCCTTTTAAAAATAGCCAATAGCGTTCGTTTATATCACAGCTTGGGCTAGAGCCGTTGAGCTCCGTAAAGCCGCATTTGACAGAGTATGCCAGCCACAATCTCATCCATATTGCTATAAAATATAGCATTCTGTGTAGAATTCAAATAGCTCCGATACATTTTGTGGTCTGCAATCACATTTCATGTGATCCGCTCCGTGCTATCGTGTCTCTGGACCGGAGCAGAGTGTGTGTGCGGTGCGGTGGTTAGCGTGACACAGCGCCAAACCAGACTTCTTTTTTTCCTCAATGGAAAGCATATTTACACTGCTTGAATAGTTCCCTGCCCCCTATGTAGTGCACTACGTGCCATTCACTGTACAGAAAATACTAATTGTGACCGATTTCAGCCACGGCTTCAGCGTCTATTTTATAGTGTAGG
>NW_015552762.1:116514-131947 GCF_001515605.1 Sinocyclocheilus anshuiensis | reverse complement strand
AAATGCGAATTTTGTCACTGTTTTGGAGCACACTGCCTTATAGATAACCTTAAGACTAACATATTGATACTAACACCCCAAAAACTTTAATTTTGATTTCATGGGGACTTTAAGGGCAATACTTAATTAAAAAACATTTGAAGGATGCATGCCAATATTTTTAATTTTTATTTGCTTTAATATTATTATTAGCATTAATAATGAACTCATTTAATTTATTTTTATTTTCAAATAGTTAAATACTTTCAATATTTTTTTTGCAATGCTACTGAAAATCATTTGTTGTAATGTATAATTAAGAGCTCATATTAGAGAGCTGATTTTATAGTTAAGTCATGGCCATAAACTGTATGTTTTTAAAGACGTCTAGAGTGAGGAATATATTACTTTAGGGCATGATCCTTGTCTTTTATTCCCGCCATAATTAAATTGAAAATGTCCTGGAAAATGATCGCTGAAAAAGTGTGGGAACCCTGATAAATACGGTTTATAAAGGCTGTGGTGTAAAACAGTGATTAAAGACTGTAATTCGCCTTAATGTTTGTAATGTGTGTTTGTGCTGCGCTACACAGGCTCTGTGAGCTGAGGAGAGAGCAAGATGAAGATCTGGGGTGTGATGCTGGCGTGTGCACTGACACTGAGCTGCGTGTCCTCCGTCCCGAACCCAACCGGACACTCTCACCGTTCACAACCACACGCTCAGTGTTCTCAAAGACTACAGAGAAAACCATACAGACATCTGCCTGATGCTCGTACCATCAAACATCTGGAGCCAAGAAGTCACTCAGGTCAGGAGAAGCCATTTGATTCTTATTATTACATACAGTGGTGTGAAAAAGTGTTGGCCCCCTTCCTGTTTTCCCTTAATAATAAAAACCTTCATTTAAAAACTGCATGTTGTGTTTACTTGTGTTATCTTTGACTAATATTTAAATTTGTTTGATGATCTGAAACATTAAAGTGTGACAAACATGCAAAAAAATAAGAAATCACACCACAGTATATAAAAGTCACATGAATACACACAGGTGTGATGAAGCATATTTCGGGACACACCTGATACTGTTGTGATGGTTAAGTAAAAAAGTTTCAGGTAACCCATTGTACCTGGGTGAGACACTAGACTAGTTCTATCAGCTTACAAACTGAGCTTACAACTTCGAAAGCCGTGGCCATTTGAACCTGTATTATATGTGGTACCTGTGGACAAAAGCAGTATTGTTGCTAAAAGCTGTCAGAATAATGCAAACTATATCATGTTATGGCTCTTTGATCACTCTGCTCGTCTTCTCATAAAGGCACATCAAAACACTACCACCTTAACATACTGTGAAAACACAATGTACAGCACACTTTAAAGGGTCATATCATCAGTCTGTTTTCTCCTTTAGTTTTACAGGACCATCCTCTCTGACTCTTAGAATTAACTGCCTCTTTTGCTAATGTAACTGTTTTTATTTACAGTTTTAACTCATTTTAATTTTTGTTTAAGTTTTCATAATTTTGTTAGGTGCTTTTGTCAATTTTATTCTTTTTTTTAATATATCTATTTAGCTGTATTATTATTTCAGATTACGTTTTAGCAATTTTGTAATGTGCTTTTGTCATTTTTATTAGTTTTTATTTTCTATTTAGCTATACTTTATTTTTATTTCAGTTTTGTTGTGTTTTTGTCAATTTTATTACTTTTTATTTTTCTATTTAGCTTTAATTTCGTTAAATTTTAGTATTGATTTTAGTAATTGTATGTGCTTTTGTCACTTTTATTCGTTTTTTATATTTCTATTGAACTTTCATTTATTTTTATTTCCATTTGAGTAATTTTGTTATGTGCCTTTGTCAATTTTATTATTTTTTTATATTTCTATTTAGCTATTTTTTTATTTCAGTTTTAGTCATTTTATGTCCCTTTGTCATTTTTAGTAGTTTTTTATTTTTCTATTCAGCTTTCATTTATTTTTTAATACAGTTTTAGTAATTTTAGTACTTACAATTTCTTTTATTTCAGTTAGTGGCCAAAGCAGCATTTATAATTACTTTTTTTCTTCAAGCTCCTTTCATCTGTCTCCGCCCACATCCCAACATCCAATCAACAACCGATGGATAGAATAATGTCCCCGCCCTACTTTTTTTCTTTTTCAATAATCTGTTACACTCAGATGTACATCACAATACAGAAGAAAAGATCTGTTGCTACTTTAGTTTTATTGCGACTTTAAATCTCAGTAACCAGAAATAAAGTATCGGTACTCATACTTGGCCTTGTTGCAACTCAGGCTCATTGAAAATACGTGACCCTGCCTACGTTTCTGCAAAACCTGAAATACATTACTCTGAGTACATGTTGCTGAACTCATCAGATGACGCATCCATAAGCGATATCATATTTTCTCCATTGCAGATGTGGTTTATCAGAAGTTTACTTTATCAGAAAAGCCATACATATTGAGACGAACATGTGATGCAAATGTTAAAATGTAAAAATGTTTTGAGGTCATGACATAGTATTTTGCAAGGAATCATGTGAAAAATAGTAGACCGAGTTATGCATTTCTAATAAGCCTGGGTTGCCTTTTAATATTAATTTATCTATAGCCTATCTAATTTATCTTATCGGCTTTTCTGCTCCACAGAAGAAACTAGTACTTCAACTTAAACTTATTTCAGTTAGTGGCCAAAGCAGCATTTATAATTAATTTTTTTCATTTTTTATGTAATATTTATATTTTGTTTCATTTCAGTTAGTGCTTTATTTCAGTTGGTGAAATGCTGATAACGTGAAGTTCTGTGTTGAAAAGTGCCATACAGATTGAGATGATCAGAGTCATTGTTAAAAAATAAACGTCAGATGCTTGTTTCTAATGCTGGGGGATCATTAGCAAAGATGCAGGTGCGAATTACAAATGGATGAGCTATACCTTAAAAATCACAGATTTTATACTAACTGTTTTCTGCAGTTTACTTTCATATTAAATGGCTTTTTTGTTTTGGAGGAAATTTTCACTTCAGAAGGTGACGAAATGTTTTCATTAGATCAAATTGTTTCCATTTAAAAGATGAAGGAAAATGTGTTTTGTTTTTTTTCGTGATATGACCCTTTCAAAGCATGCATATACACAAAGAGTATGACCTTTCCACATAAAACTACATTAGCAGAATCAGGTTTAAGTTTTAGCATATTGTTTAAAATCAGATTGTTGTGCAAATGCAGGAACATCTGTTTCCTCTGTCATCCAGACAGCTTTCCCACAGCCCAGTCAGCCTTCATCCACAGATCCAAGAGATCTCCAAAACGGAGAGGTTTCCTTCGTAGCAAGATGGACAGGAAGAGACCGAGTTTTGACGAGAGAGAGAAGGGAAAAGGAAGAGCATGTGGACTGAGACAAGTCCAGCTGAAAGTGTCTGATCTGGGTTTGGGCTACCGGAGTCAGGAGGAACTGATATTCAGCTACTGCAGCGGCGTGTGTATAAACTCCCTCACAAACTACGACAAAATCGTCACCAGCCACGCCGGCAACGGTAAAAACTTTCTGCGCAGCTCCACTCATACCGCCTGCTGTCGACCTGTCGAATATGACGACGACCTGTCGTTTCTGGATGACAACCTGATATACCACACCATGAAGAGGCACTCGGCACGGAAATGTGGCTGTGTCTAAGCAGCTGTTATAGACAATGACACCAGATGGGAAAATCAATGTCAGGTTATTACATGTGTGAGCATGGCTCGGTCGAAGGAATCATCATGACTGCATTTCTCGGAGAAGATACAGAATAAGGAATTGCAAGAAAAGATGTTCAAAAACTGGTACATACACTCTCAGAAAAAAAAAAGTACAAAGCTGTTACTGTGGTGGTACCCTAAGATACAAAAGCTAAAAGGTACGAATATGTACACTCTAAAAAATGCTGGGTTAAATATAACCCAGCGCTGGGTTAAAAAGGGACAAAGCCAGCTATTGGGTTGTTTTGACCCAGCGGTTGGCTTCAAAACATTCCAACCGCTGGGTCAAAACAACCCAATAGCTGGGTTTGTCCCTTTTTAACCCAGCGCTGGGTTATATTTAACCCAGCATTTTTTAGAGTGTACACTTTAAGTACTAATCTGTACCTTTAAGGTACTAATATTTACCATTTAGGCGTAAATAAGGTACAAAGATGTACCTTTTAGCTTGAGCACCATAAAGTACTGCCCCAGTGACAGCTTTCTATCTTTTTTTCTGAGAGTGTACAGCATTTAAGCACCCAGGAAGTCTCATTTTTCTCCTCAACAGGCGTTTTAACGATCTTAAGCAGCAAGACAGAATATTTTGTGTGCTGTGCGTTTTTATAAGTTCTTATGGTGTCTTTTTGACCTTTAACCTCCACTAATGAGAGAATTTTCTTTGATTCTTATGTTAAATACAAAACCCAAATGAATGGCTTTGAGGAAATGAATTAATCCCTATTTATATTCATATATTTTTGAATATCTATTTATATGTTTTCCCCCAAGTTGTTAATTAATTGTCTAATACAAATAATAATAATAATTTACTCACTTCTACACTGTTTCAAACCCAAATGGCGTCCTTTGTTCTGTGGACACCAAAAGATGTTTTGCAGAATGTTCACGCTGCTCTTCTTCCATACTATGTCAGCACAATAAAATGCTCCCTATCAGTATTTCAAGAGATTCATGCACTATATTCCAAGACTTCTGAAGCTTTTTATGATGAACAGACCAAAATGTCTTTATTTAGTGAAAATCTTCCTCTCTGTTGTAGTATATAGAGCTACCATGAAAAGAAAATTCACCCTATTGTCTAAATGCATATTATAGAACTCCTTGTGATTAATTCATTTGTGCATTTTTAATTATTTTTGACCTCCGAGCATTTAATCAAAATGTCTTAACGTAGTCTTCCAGTATCATTCCTAATGTATGCAGGAATCCTCCAATCATTTAGTCTGCTTATACTCCGCCCCTTCAAGATCCTTTCATCTGTCTCCACTTTTGAGTGCCACGCCCACGTCCCAACATCCAATCAACAACCGAAAGATAGAATCAAGTCCCCGCCCTACTTTTTTTCATTTTCGATAATTAGTTACATTCTGATGTAGGCCTACATCACAATACAGAAGACAAATCTCTTGCTACTTTAGTTTTATCGCAACTTTAAATCTCATTAACCAGAAAAGAAAGTATCAGTACTCATACTTGGCCTTGTTGCAACTCAGGCTTATTGGAAATACGTGACTCTGCCTACATTTCTGCAAAACTTGAAATACGTTGCTCTGGGTACATTTTGCTGAACTTTGAAGACACGTCCACAGGAGGCGCTATAAGCGATATCATTTTTTTCTCCATTGCAGATGCAGTTTTCGCAGTGCTGTACCGGGTGAGCTACTGAGCAAGTTTACTATATCAGAAAAGCCATATTGAGAAGAGCGTGATGCAAATGTTAAAATGTATGTAAAAGTGTTTAGAGGACATGACAGTATTGTGCAAAGAACCGCTTGAAAAATTAAGCCTATATTTATCAAACATCTGCCCCTGTAATCATAATTTGTGTGAAAAGGACCAAAAGTTGTTGGTAAAAACTGCAGCAAAATGTATGTATCACACATTTCTAATGAGCCTGGGCTGCCTTTATAACATTAATTTATCTATGTCTTATCTAATTTATCTTATTGACCTTCCTGCTCCACAGAAGAATCTGTCATAGATTTTGAATGGCAACGTGCAAATGGTAATTTCCCTTTATCAAGCCAAAATGCCAAACTGACCCATATTTCTTTAGATAGATATTTATGAGTCACTAACTGAATTGATTTGTTTTACTGCCGTTTCATGTGGTGCTGTAAAACGTACTGTATTATTGACAAAGCTGGATATCCAGTTAACATTTACCTCAGCATTGTATTTGTCCGTTTTGTACAGCAAGGAAAATATTAGCGAACCAAAATTTAGTGAATGTTATTTTTATATAATTTATATAATTTTATTTTGTTAACCTAGAACAGATGCATTGGTATTTGTATATTTGTAATTAGTGTTAAAGTCAACATGAAATCAAAACTGACCCTGTTATCTTTGTATTTACCTGTTCCTAGTCTTACATTTCATCAGGACATCAGAAAAATGACTTACTTCACCTCTGAAACGGCTTTCCCTTTCAGCTGAAATCAACAAGGCTGCACAGGAGAGAAAATAACATTATTAAACAGCCAAATAGCTATTAGTCATACTAAAATCTTGAATGGCAGTAAATTGAATGGCAGTTACTGTAATAACTTTTACAGCAATAATACCAAAAAACAGTAGTGAAACATAATTACCATTTATTATTTGATCAATCAGCCTCCAGAGCCTGGTCAAAAAGCTTCCTGAAAAACCTAGAAAATATACCACATTATGGAAGTAATATGGGTTGTGAATGTAATTTCATGCTGACTTTGTCAAAGTGATCATATACCGTGAAGCAAAAGTTGACATGCATGTCATCAAACAAATGTCATGGCTTAAAGATCTTCATTTATATCATGCAATAAGACTGTAACGTGCAGTGAGTTTATAACTTGTATGTAATGGTTGGAAACACAATAAACAGCTTGGGTTTGTGGAAAAGAGACATATAAATAGAGAGTGATGATGGAAAAGAAGAAAAAAAAGAGAATGAAACTGGAGATATGGAGTGTGGTTGTGATCCGATCTCTAATTTAGAGTTCACGTTTCGGCCGCCGCACACACCTGTCATCACACACCACACAGGACAGCATTAATACACCGAACGACAAGAAACAACCTTGTTAATGCTGTTACCTCAACATGACGAACAAAAACCCAGGTCAACGGTTACATCAGTAATTAGTTATTAGCTGTTGTAAATCTGTGAGTACTGGACAGAGAGAGAAAGAGAGGAGCCTGAATATAGAATGTAAATATTGGGTTCTGGATGTAAATTTGTTCCATTTCCACTGAGAAACTGCGTTTTTGATATAAAAACAAAAACAAAACAGACCTACCATTTATTAGAAAAAAAATTGTATAATTTTAATAATTTTAAATATATATTAGAGTCTGCAGTCTGTTACACTCACCAAAGCTGCATTTCTTTGATGAAAAATATAAACAGTAATATTGTGAAATATTACTAATTAAAATGACTGTTTTCTATTTTAATATATTTTAAAATCTAATGTATTTCTGTGATGCAAAGCTGAATTTTCAGCATCATTACTCCAGTTTTCAGTGTCACATGATCCTTCAGAAATCATTCTAAACATTTGCTGCTCAAGAAACATTTATCAATGCTGTGCTGCTTAATTTATATATATATATATAATTAATTTTTTTTGTATAAACTGTAATACATTTTTTCAGGATCCTTTGATAAATAAAGTTCAGAAGAGCAGCATTTATTTGGAATAGAAATCTTTTGTAATATTATAAATGTCAATTAACAAATATCAGTTATGTCTTATTATGGATTATGGTACTTTAGCCAAAAGCGATGGTTTAAAGCTTGTTTCTTACAAACATGCAGGTGTTTCCTTTACAAGATGTTAACTGATGGACTGGAGTGGTGTGGATTATTGTGATGTTTTTATCAGCTGTTTGGACTCTCATTCTGACGGCACCCATTCACTGCAGAGGATCCATTGGTGAGCAATTGATGTAATGCTACATTTCTCCAAATTTGTTTCAATGAAGAAACAAGCTCATCTACACCTTGGATGGCAAATTTTCATTTTTTGGGTAAACTCTTCCTTTGGCATATTATTTTCAACATACTAAAACTTATTATGCCCTTGTACCGTGTACTGCTACGTACAGTACGCAGATTGAGAAAGTCAGAACAAGTTAAAATATATAAAAATAGCAATATGCTTTGTTTTGATAAAGGCTTGTTTAGACTAGAGGAGAGGTTAAAATATTTATATATACTTATATTATATAGGCCTACTTTATTATACAGTACATACCATCTGACACATTTATAACTGTTTATTTATTAATCTGGATTATTATAGTGACAAATTATTATAGTAACAAACCATACATCAATGGAAAGCTTATTTATTCAGCTTTCAGATGATGTATAAATCTCAATTTCAAAAAATTGACCCTTATGACTGGTTTTGTGGTCCAGGGTCACATATCAGAATGGATACTCACATGACTGCACCATCTAGCTGTCATCTCAGAAAAAAAATATAGGTAACACGTTTTAACTTTTGGCAGTACAAAAAGTTAAAGATATATTGCCATTACTTCCAGTTCATCACACAGCTAATGGAAGGTTGAGCACATTGCATCGTGGGATACAGTACATAGCACAGTGCACTTACTGTATACGTTTTAACACTTTGGCGTATGTGGTACTGCGGTATTTTATGCATACAGACAATTTGCATACTGCTGAAAAAGTAAGAGTATGGTAGTATGCTATTCTGAACATTAACTTTGGCAATATTAGCTAGCTAAATACTATGCAGCATATACAGGATACTGCCAAGTACTTTTTTGTTTAGTATTGAAACACTAGACATTATACAACAAACGTTTTAAACAGTAGTATGCTACAGTATTGTCACATGACCACATTATTGTGACCACAGTATTGTCACATTATCATACTGTGTGTTTAAATCTAGAGTCTGGTGCAGTTAGAAAAACAGATTGGCTGAACAGCATACTAGTGTACTATGCTCACTATTTCTGCATAGGATATGACAGAAATAGTAAGCTAATATGCTATTCTGAATGAACAATATTTTGTATTCAACCCATTTCTGTTTAATCATACAGTATAAGACTACTTAGATAAAATGCATATAAATATCAGTCACTCTGTATCTCCCAATGTCTTAGTAAGATGATATTTAAATGTTTTGTGATTAAACCTCTGTGGTTTCAAAACATTTAATGCAATGCAATACAATGATTGAGAAATTAACAAATAAACGTTCCTCAAAAGACTGATGACCATTTTTGATACATTTTAAAATTTTTCCACAAATGAATGGATTAGCCATTATTATGATTAATCAGAAATGGGTTAAACGCAAAATATTGTTAATTCAGAATAGCATACTAGCTTACTATTTCGGTCATATCCTTACATGTAACAAGTAACAACAATTTAATTCAGTCCAGTAAGTGTTGATCTTGAAACATGACTAATATAAAAGTTATTCTTACATTTAATTAAAAAATGTCAAAGCAAAAAGAGACATGAACCAGGAGTTTTTTAAAATTACACTAAAAGGCCTTTCACTTACTAAAAAAGTATAAACTATCAATGAGACGAATGGTGTGTAGATTCTTTA
The DNA here is from genome assembly GCF_001515605.1 of Sinocyclocheilus anshuiensis. Classification (NCBI taxonomy): domain Eukaryota; kingdom Metazoa; phylum Chordata; class Actinopteri; order Cypriniformes; family Cyprinidae; genus Sinocyclocheilus; species Sinocyclocheilus anshuiensis. The sequence continues at coordinate 122,632 of NW_015552762.1, read as the reverse complement.
GGCTTTACAGGGTTAAAAACTCTGTCTGATATTAATTACTGTTCATAAATGAGACTGGAAATGAAACGTGAATGACAATTACATGTTTGTTTCTAAACAGCCGCAATGACTGTTAGTCTCTCCGCTGGATCCGGATTTGTGATGGGAAAATAAGGACAAAACTTAAGGATGGCATTGCATGGAAACAATCAAAGTTTAAGGCAAGTTTGTGCTATTTAACTCGATCATCATTATTAAATATTTTGTAAATGTTAGCAAATTGCAAGAGATGGCTGGTCATGTGATCCCAACCAGGCAACCACCAGCTTAAGAAAAATAAACTACATCTTGTGAGTGCTCATTTGTATACATATTGAAAGTGCTATTCTTGTGTGTTGTGGTTTGGTAGTGCATACGCTCCAAAATACAATTAAATGCACAAAATAAGTAAAAAGGGTGACACTTTAACTTCATGTGCCTTTGTTACACATTACATGTATTTCAAAATGTCACGTTACCACTTCTTTGTAATTATTTCTGAAATTTACTAGCAATTTCTGTTTGAAAACTACAATTTTTTTTCAGTGTAAACCTAATATTTCAGTAACAAAGACACATCAAAATAAAGTGTGACTGCGAAAAGTATTCATTTCTTATTGAATTCTATAATAGAAAAAACTACTTGGGGCACCTTTACAAGTTGTCTGACACACTGGACGCGTTTCCCAGAATAATGTCTTGTCCTCTCTTCACTATACCTGTCAATAAAGAAGCATGCATGACATAAAATGCAATAAATGAAAAGATAAGTGAACAAGAGTCACAAACGGACAGGATTCTTGCAAGTAAGAGAAGTAGAAAATTTATTGCAGTATTTGTTCCATCAGAGGCATGTGGGTCCCTTTACGCTGAGCAGGGCGACCTGTAATCGCAAATCTCCTTCGACACAGCCCTCCTCACAGACACTGCATGCTATACACAATAAATTACAGCCACACGGTGCTATCGTACAAAATGGACAAACAGCTCGACAGAGAGAATCATCATCAGCCAGTAAAGGAGGAGCTAAGCTATCGAAAGCCGATTGACGCCAAGAAATCCAAAAAGAAAATGGGAAAAAAAGGAAGAAATAAAGTAAAAACATCAACAAACTAATTCTTTCAACATTCAGTATATATTTAAATTTCTTTTATAGATATAAACAATATTTTTATGTTAAACTATGATACACTGGGAGTAGAAATCAAACAACCAGAAATCTGCTGCACAACAGCGAAGGAGCACCCATACAATGTTTCTCCAAACATTTTATTCCTGCGATACGACGATGCACTCTGGCGCAGAGGGTCAAATGTCACCGCCAGACCCAGAGTGCATCAGAAAGAGAAAGAGTCTGTAGTGTAGAATAGCCGCTCGTGTTTGTGTGTGGTTGGCTGACCCAGGAGATGTTTGGCTGATGGCATATGGAGAGACGGTGAGTGTGTGAGTGTTGCATTAGGCTGAGAGGATCTGAGATGGGAGGTATGTGCGTGCGTGCGAGCATTTACGTATTATTAGCTGGAGTTCCTGTCCTTGGCAGCGTAGAGTGACCGTAGAGTCTGCGCCACTTTGTGGTTGAGCTTGTTGCCACTGGTGAGTGTGATTTTTTTATAGATGATGTCAGTCTCTCTGATGGAGTCCACCCAAGGCACCAGCTTGCGTCCGTCGCGCCGCTTCGCCTCGGCCCAGGAGCTGGAGTACGAGCCCGCCATCCAGTGGATTCTGTAACCGTCACCGTTCCTCTGGATCACGCGCGCGATCTGCGGCCGGTCTCTGTATTTGGGGCAGTGGATGGCGATGATGTCGAGCGCACTGACGGATTCGTTCATGTTTGTCAACAGCAGGTCCGCCGAGTCTGCCGAGCGCCTCCCGCGTCGAGACGCCTGTGAAGAGAGACAAGGAAACAAAACGTGAGCAACGACTGGTCAGACGGTCTCCAAGTAGCCTACTGGCACTAACAATTTATTTGAATGTGCCCTTATTACATGTATTTATTATACAGGGTTTCTACAGGTTTTATGAAGGTAAATTTAAAGGGGTCATATGATGCTGCTAAAAAGAACATTATTTTGTGTATTTGGTGTAATGAAATGTGTTTATGCGGTTTAAGGTTAAAAAAACACATTATTTTCCACATACTGTACATTATTGTTTCTCCTCGATGCCCCGCCTTTCTGAAACGCGTCGATTTTTACAAAGCTCATCGGTGCTCTGATTGGCCAGCTATCCAGTGCATTGTGATTGGCCGAATACCTCAAGCGTGTGATGGAAATGTTACGCCCCTATCATACTGTGATGCCCTGTCAGGCCGGAGTGACGAGACAAAAACATTAAAACCCATTATATACGAGGCATTTGTTGAATCCAGTGGGGACATAATTACGGATCATAATGACTTATACTGTCTTTTTACACGTTGCATTGCATCGCGCTGCGTAAATAAAAGTTACGCCTTCTTTCTTTGTGTGAACATTTGGGCGGCGTTATGCAAATCTTCCCACATCATGACGTAGACATGTGGGGGCGTGTTAGAACGAGCCGTTTTAGGTAGGCGTGGTTGACTCTTAACTTTTATAAAGAATATCTCTTTGGATTTGAGACTTTAGTCTTTGCAACTTTACAGATCTTCTTTATGCACAAAGAGCTTGTAACACTCCAAAGAGAAAGGAAAAATTGAAATCGCATCATATGACCCCTTTAAGACTTTTTAAGACCAAGAAATTTACATTTAGGGAATACAATTGAATCGAACACAATACATCAGTATTAGCAACAGTTCAAAGTTTAAAACAAACAATTTCCAACAGATCTCCATTAATTGAAAAAAAAAAAAAATTTATACAAAAAAAATTTGAAATTGAAGAAAATTAAGTGAGTATATGATTAAAACAAGAACAAATATCTGCCAATGAGTTTTCAAACTCCACTGACAGGTATTTGTTCTTCTTTCAAGCATAAACTCAATTTTGTTCAGTTTCTCAGAAAACAAAACTTCATATGTTTAATTTGCATCTCAAGTAAATGTATCTTGATTTAAGGATGTTAAGGTATTTGTATTGGAAAACAAAACAGGAAAAAAAAGAGGAAGATATTTTTATTTTTTTTTAAGTGTCTGCAATATTTAATGCCGCAACTTTATGAATTTAAGACTTCATGCTCTGATTTAAGAATTTTTTATGCAAATAAAAAGGCTTTTAAGGTCTGTTTAAGACCCGCATAAACCCCGCTATAATAATAACAGCAAATTGAATTGTGATTACAAAGCAACTAACATTAAACCAAAATGTACACTGTACAAAATTATTTTTCAAAGTTGCAAATAAAAGATTATTGGAGTATGTTTTACAAGAAAATACTATTTCAGACTTTCAATTTAATTTCACATTTAATTTTTACACAGAATAAGCCACTAAGAGGATTGGACTGGGTTGTAAAGGGTGTGTGATAATATTGACAAAAAAAAAAATTCTTGATATTTTCTTAGATTTTGTTAACAACAATAATAATATATTTAGCCAAGTGTGTTTTTTGCTGGTATCTTGGCTAGAGCTTTGTTTGGAACTATGGATATTGGAAAATGTAGGAATTTTCATTGGTGAAACAAAGAAAGAACAGACAATACTGTGCCTAAAATGTACCTCACAATATTAACTTCTTGTTTATTGAGCTGTTGGAAAAAAATCTATATCACATTTGCAATCATGCAGATATCTGGGAAAAACAGTATGTTTGCTTGTGAGACAAAAACTCATAAAGTGATATTTTTACCATATATAGTATTTGAGTCTGCATGCTACTAGACTACATCACGCATTAAATGCATGCACTCTCAAGGTGTGTTTTTGTTTGTTTTGGCGTTCTCTCACCCCTGGTGTCCTCTCCTCTCCGTCACTGTCCTCATCCTCGGAGTCAACTGTGTGGTGGTTTCGGGGGCTTGTGCCTGCTCCCCCCAGCAGTGCGGTGATGGCTTTATTTCTCACGTTTGCACTCGTCTCTCCCTCCTCATCCTCTTCGTCAGGGTCCAGGTGCTCCATCAGCAACTTAAACTGAGAATTAAATAGTATAAATCAGCAATTTGACTCAAAGGTCCCCCATTCTCCAACACAATAATTCTTCAAGGATTTCTGGTGTAATCACGACAAAGCTTGAATAAAATTAACAATGATTTTGTGATTTCAATACGTATATTTTTATACGTTTCATATTTTGTATATTATTATTATTATTAGCATAATCACTAATATTATTATTAATTATAAAAACTATCATTACTGGCAAATTTCTTATAATTACTATTAAAAACAAACAATGCTAAATATTACTAACAATATAAATATAATATATAAAGAAAAACCATCTTTGTGAGCGCTGTCATCTTGATTTTGCTTTTTAGCATTTACATTAAGTTCTTATAATTACTATTAAAACAATGTTAAATAATATTACTAACAATATAAATTATAACATTCCATAACACTTTTTTTTATGTCTTAAAGAAAATTTGTAAAAATAAGCTCACATCGAGGTACTGTTTGACGATCTTTCTCTTCAGCTCATAGGTCATATCATTGTGAACCTCATCATTGTGAAGGAAGTCGATGGTCTGCCGTGGACTGAAGTTAATCGATGACTTCCTGTTGACGGCTTTATCGTACACCTTCGCTGACTCTGTGGGAGAGTACTTCTGAATTTTGCTGCAATGGAAGAGAGCAGAATAAATAAAGTAAATATACAGTAAATATAAAACCTAAAGAGAACAGCAATCATTTCAGGGTTGCTGGGATGCATGATGGGTGTTTGCTACCTGTCCGAGAAGCCGTAGAGGTTCTTGAGGTGTTGTTTGAGCACTAGCAGTAACAATATGCCCTGTGATGCCCTAGCAAAGTCCAGGAGAGATGTTGTGTCATCAGGGAGACGCTCCATCACAGCATCAGCATCCTCAAGGTCAGAATCAGAATCTGACTCCGACTGCCTGGCGCACTCTGTGGGCTTGGGCTTCCTCACCCGCTGCCCCTCCTCATCCTCCTCATAATCATCCTCTTCATCTCCACTGTTCCTTTCTCTTTCCTCATTCCGCTCTCCCCTCTCCTCCTCCGAACCGTTCTGCTGCTGTTGCTGTTGGTGCCGTCGTCGCCGTCTTCGTCTCCTTTTCCTGCTCTTCCTGCCCGGAACCTTAACGAGAGACTGGGTACAACGATGGCCCGTTTAGAAGTCATGGTGGAACTACTGTCACAACCATCAGTGCATTAACATGACCATCCATGATTACATCTAATAAACAACCGTGTGTTAAATACAGTCATAACAGAGGTTATTTATACATGTAAAACTATATATATATTTACATATATAAACTTAAAGGAACAGTAGTAATTGGAGTAATTGCAAGAATGGAGAATGTGTTGTTTTAAAATCTAAATAATGTTTTGGTGCAAAAAAAAAAAACTGTTATCATTTAACAATAAAAAAATTCTCCCATTAAATATGACTGTTCAAATACAATAATAATAATAATAATAATAATAATAAATTATTACTATATTTTATTACAAAAAAAATTATAGAAATTACTAAAATAATATTGTACTGTAAAATAAACAAGTATTAATTACACTCATTGTATTTTACAGAAGAACAGAGAAATTGATTAAATGCTCACACCACCCTGTTTTGGGTTAAAATAGGAAAATGAATGCAATAATTAAATACTTCTCTGTAAAGAAAATTGAAGTAAACGTAGACAAATCCCTAAGTTTTTCTCCAGTGTTTTACCACCTCAAGTAGTTTTCATTAATGTAAAAATACACCTCATTATCATTTTCTAACCTTGTTATATAGATTTTTCAATTAAAATCTAAAATTTTATCCCCTTAATGTTGTGGCAATTTTTCCTTGTGGTCTCGAAAATGGTATTGAATATCAGTATTTTTCAAGGTATCGTATCGAAGTTTCAGTATTACAGTTTACTTACAATACTAATATTTATTAATTACTTTTAAACGTTGGGTTTTCAAATGCACATTATCAGCGACCCAAACTCAGAGCACATGCAGAAATGAGATTATGTGCCGCTCTGAGACACTAAAAACACAGGATCATG
>NW_015552762.1:115718-116459 GCF_001515605.1 Sinocyclocheilus anshuiensis | reverse complement strand
TACCTGATTATAAGAGGAAATCATGCATTTTATTTTTGACCCTTATAATATTATCAAGACCATTTTTATCTTTTTGAGTTTTGAAATTAAATAAGCCATTTTTGCTACTGTGCCTATAAGACTATGTAAACGTCCTCTTCCCATTGCAAATGGTCAACAGTGCTGTTATGTTCACACAGAGGCTGAGAGTTTGCGCTGCTCCATCCTTCAAACACAACTGCTTGGGGTAAAGCTGGATTACACTGTGACAGGCTCACAAAACAATCAGTGCTGAAATGTGCTACACAAACTGTTAAGGTCAGACACAAGCACTTGAGCATGTTTACCTCTTTAAATGTCTGCAGCAGGTTGCTGCCTGACACAGAGAGTGTGATGTCTATATGATGCATGATGAACAGTGGCTCCTCCTGAGACTGATAGGGGAAGTAGGCCAGATTATCAGCGATGAACAACAGCATGTTCACCTCAATCTTCTGCTCGGACACAGAGAGACAGACAGATGGGAAAGGTCAGTCTCAACATCACAACAAAGAGCCAACGTTAGGAAGAGACAGACACACAAAGAGTGCTAACCGAGCTGTCGTCGAAGAGATTGAGCAGTGAGATGAGGAACGCTCGCCGGTGTTGTCTGTTTGTGCGGATCATGCTGTAGAGGTTAGAACACTGAGCAGAATGGGACTCGTCCTGACGGAAACCACGGATCACAGATCCCGCTGATCCCAAGACGGCCTGCTGCACTTG
>NW_015552762.1:114788-115232 GCF_001515605.1 Sinocyclocheilus anshuiensis | reverse complement strand
CACACACACACACACACACACACACACACACACACACACACACACACACACACACACACACACACACGAGTAAATAAAAAAATTTTGACTTGAATTTTTAGCTACCCTTCAATACAACAACAGAATGTGTGCAAAAATTCTTATTACTTATAATTTAAAAGTATTTGAAATAGAATTAAATTAAAATAATAAATTAAAATAAAAAAGTATTTAGGTATTTTATACGTATATATAATTTAAATCAAATTTATTTGTGTATGTTACAATTTATATTCATATGTTCAAATACATTAAATAGATTTAATTTAAACTAGAATTATTATAATAACTATTACAAATGTTTACAAAAGTTAACGTGCGTGTGTGTTTATGTATGCATGTATGTGTGTATATATATATATATATATATATATACACATAAATATACTTACATATATATATTAA
>NW_015552762.1:100632-114495 GCF_001515605.1 Sinocyclocheilus anshuiensis | reverse complement strand
AATGCTCCAATTAATGAATAAAATTATGATCCAGCATGAGACACATATGGCAAGGTGTGTGGATTGGTGCTCACATGGATGAATCCAGTGTATTTCTTATCAATCTCCACCAGCTGCTGGTCTGCTTTGTTCCTCATGGTGGGCTCTGGGTCCGTCCCCATGGCGATCAGATATGGCACACACTATGATTGGAAGGAGGAAGGAAAAGTGACAAGCCCGTGTAAGTGTGCAAGTTCTCCAGCCAAGGTTGTGACAGTGATGAGTAGGCCCAATCCCAACTTTTTTTTTTTTTTAAATAAACAATTTTTATGTGAACTGTAGGAAAAAAAATTGTGGGATGCAATTAAATCTATTAAATTGTGTTAACTGGAATAAAGCACTCTTAATTGTAGCTGAAATCATTACTAAATTAGTACTTATGCAAGAACATTTATGTAAAGTTTGGGGTCAGTATGATATTTTTTTTTTTAAAGAAACTAACAGTTGTGTTATAAAAGAGTTGCATTTCAAATAAATGCTGTTCTTTTGAACTTTCTATTTGGTTTCCAGCTAAATATTAAGCAGCACGACTGTTTTCAATATCGATAATCAGAAATGTTTCTTGAACAGCAAATCAGCATATTAGAATGATTTCTGAAGGATCATGTGACACTGAAGAGTGGAGTAATGATGCTGAAAATTCAGCTTTGCATCACAGAAATAAATTACATTTTAAAATATATTCAAATAGAAAACAGTTTAATTTGTAATAATATTTCCCAATACTACTGTTTTTACTGCCTTTTTGATTAAATAAATGCAGCCTTGGTGAGCAAAAGAGACTTTAACATTAAAACATCTTTTGTTAATAAATATTATTCACTTTGCAATTGCACCTATGTATTTTATTCATAAGTGTGTTTCCTGGGAATCAAACCCGTGAATGTGGCGTTGCAATTATAACAAGGAAAAACAAAACAACATGCAAACAGTTGAGATGTGCAGAGGTTTATCATTCTGTGCAGGACTAGTGATGACATAGACGCTGGGTTTATAATGTCAGTGTTGTTGTATAGGGGTGTGTGTACCTGTACGGGGTGTATGAGTCCCTGGCTGAGGGTCAGAGCGATGACATTGAGGGCGAAGTGTCGTACACTGGACTGCGTGTGGAAGAAAGACTCCAGGACCTGCTTCAAATAGAGCTGCATGATGGAGCTGCTCATACCAGATGAGATGTCACCCATCTCTTTCAGATCCTCTTGCTTTGACAATTTCTGCCCTGAAAAGATGAAAACACAACAAGCTTTCTTTAAGGGTGGTACAGAGTTTATAGAGCCTTATAGAGTTTGGCAATCCCAGTTTTCTGCCGTTAGTGTAGTGCAGGCTTTCTCAACCCTGGTCCTCGAGGGCCACTGTCCTGCAAATGTTAGCTCCAACCCTAATCAAACACACCTGAACCAGCTAATTAAGCTGTTCAGGATTATTAGTAAGCTACAGGCAGGTGAGTTTGATCCAAGGTTGGAGCAAAACTCAGCAGGACAGTGGCCCTCCAGGACCAGGGTTGAGAACCCCTGGTGTAGTGAATGTCGGCAGATGAAGTTCTGCCGTTAATCTCAAAATCTTTAAAAATGCAAGCCACCACATGGCATGGTCACTCACACTCTCTGTCGGCCTCCTGCATGCGAGAGTCCTCCTCCTGGAGATACATCTGGAGGTTTTTCAACACCTGGATCTTTAGCGTGATGGAGCACCGCTTATCAGACAGGAGCCCATTATACAGAGACTTCACCTCTGGAATGAACATCTGACTCGGGTGCATGATGAACAGGAACCCTGCACGGCATGAGAAAAGGCAATGATGGTGTTTTTTTTTTTAAATTCAGTACTTAAAATATTGCTATGATGCAAAATATGAAATCAAAGAACTGGTTCTGTAACAAAAAGCAGAGAAAATACACAATTACGCATCTGACAAATTAAGCACTACCCAGTTCTACTTTTGAAGTCCCAGTCCACACGGAGACGCGTTTAGCTGTATATGCATAACTTTTGTATCGTATAGGCATTTTGTACACAGGGATCCGGCGTTTTGGGAGAGTGAAACCGATATTTTTTGAAACCGGGTCCCAGAGTGGATAAAGAGCCAGAGCGCCCTTGTGTTTTTGTGTGGACAGCGAATCCGTATATTTTCTGAAGCGATGACGTCATCAGCCCACGTCTCGCCCCTAGTCAGACACCGCTACGTCACGTAACGGCAACAAAAACATGAACAAACACTGAACGATTGTCTTTTTATTAACTAACATTAACACAGATTAATAAATGTATTGTTCCATGTTTGTTTGTATACCGCGCGCAAGGTTTATGCGCATAGTCCAAGTCGTCTTCTCCGTTTTTAGTGTATCTCTGTGGCAGAATTACAGTGCCACATACTGGTCTGGCATGTATACTACATCGTTTTGTGGTTTCGTGTGGACGCAAATATTTCTCGAGACGAGGGAAAAAAAAGATCGGATAGGAAACGCTCTGGCTTCGTGTGGACGTAGCCTAAAACTATAGAACACTGTTTTCACTAACTTAAATCTGAAAAAAAAAAAAAAAAAAAAAAAAAAAGTTGCCTTGTCAATTAACTGAAATAATTTTTAATTGAAGCACTAAAATAACTCAAATTAAAATAGAAATTAATTTTAAACTAAAAACACATTTTAATTAAAGCTATATAGAAATAATAAAAACACTAATAAAAAAATGACAAAAGCACGCAACAAATGTACCAACACACACAAAAAAAAAAAAAAGAATATATAAAAATAAAAGCTTATTCAAAATATGAATAAATACTATAATAGTATATAAAAATATGAAAACAACAATGACTGCGTCATCTTACCCAACCCAATGATGGCTTTGCATTTAACTTCTTCATCCTCGTGATTGGTGAAGTACAGTAATGATTCCAAAACCTTCTCCTTTATCACAACCTGTCAGTAACAATGCAAGTTTTCAGGTTTAAAGAACACATAAACATAACAAATTAAAATAAACCATACAAAATCATAGTAATAAAGTTGAGAATAAAAAAAAATGAAAATTTTAGAAATATTTGATTACATTAATAATTTCAAAAAATATCTATAGATAAATAGGAGTAAAAAAAACTTGTAACAAGCTATCTTGGGTTTAAAAAAAGCTAGATATATCAATACAATACAAATATTAAGCAACTCAAGTCTTGTTACAGTGAAATTAGTGTTTCTTACTGCTAATAAGCTTAAGTCAATGAGCAACAAATACATGGCAATCATAGCTGCATGTATATTACGTGCAGGTTTATGTATAATCGTATAATTACATATCGGGAAAGGTTGTGATACCTTAGTGGTGCCCTTGAACTGCTCAAAGTCGAAGTCAAAGTGTCTGCAGAGAGCTCCCACGGTGAAGAGAGATCTGAGCAGGGCTGCTTTGGTGGCAGCCAGTGCCGTGCTGTTCGTACCCTCCTGATGCTGTATCTTTAGCTTAGTCAGAGCCCCATAATAACGGTTAAAACAGGCCCATACAAACTTATAATTACGAGTCACTTTATTCACTATCGCACCCAAACAGCTCACACAGTACTGGACAACCTGTGCGAAAGGATAAAAAGAAAAAGAATTTAGTGAGATGTGTAGAAATAGGTTTCAAAAGTGTATCTGTAACTACAGGTCATCGTCAAATGAGCAACCAGCCAGTTGTTGAGCTAATTTAAGATTAATGAAACGTACAAATGAACACTTTTACCATTATTTTAAGAGGGAAGGTCTGATGCCATTTCATGCGTTCTGACTTATTTACACTGTTAAAGAGTTGGATTCTCATGCTAAACATGACCAAAGTTAAAAAAAAAACGTGTTGGACGTATGACGGAGTATTTCTGTGCAAAATACACTCCTCCTGGGTTCGTTTAAGTTTCAAAAAGTTTCTTCATGACGCCAAAAAGGGCAGAATTCCTTGTATGGGCACTTCTTCTGGAAAAGCGCGCGCGCACATCATCCAGAGCGAGAGCAAGAGCAGCGCATCAATGTGCTTCATTCGGGTTACAGAAGTCATCTGTAGAGTGGCACAGGACTGCTTGAGAAGGATTTGTCATTTTGTTTTTAGACAACAATGTCACCAAAGAAGTGTGTTTCTGGTTGTGAGGGAAAGATAACCTTGTTCAGCTTCCCAAAGAACCTAGCGTTAAGGGAACAGTGGATGCAGTTTGTTTCTCCGGGGCAGCAAAAGAGTGGTGCAAGTGTGTTTGTTCCCGGCATTTCGGTGACAAATGTTTTATAAACAAATTAAATAAAATCTGAGTCAAAATTTTTGTTCCTGTTTTATTTATGTCGATGTTACAGCTTGCAGAGCAAAAGCTGCATGTGCTCGTGACTCTTTAGCTCCACCCATGGCACGTCTCCAGGAGCTCGACTGTTTTCGGAGAGAAGTGTAAAGCTGTATCTGTCTTTTATAAATCTGAGAAAACTAAAGACTCTTCAGAGATACGATATGCAATACTACTCTATAGGTACTCAAGATTAACATGAGATTGGCAGAAACTGTGTGTTATGTCCCCTATAAAAAGTTACACAATAAATCACTTTAGAATTGTTACAGTCTTTTAAGTAAATCAAATGTTAATTGAGATATGTGAATTACGTATATATGAGTGTGTGAGTACAGGTCACTTACGGTCATCCCATATTTTAAGATGAGCTTCATCAGGTCTTCCTCAATGGTGGTCAGGAAGCTCTCGCTGGGGTGATCCATCAGCGGAACCACAAGCTCCAGGATCTTAGCAACGTTACAAATCACCATGAAGTCACTTTGAGACTGTGAAAATGACAAACACAAATGCATTATACATAAACACTGAAAAAAACAAATGAAAACAAATCTTATGACACACATGCCTTGGCACAATATCATCTTAAAACACTAGCAGTAAACGGCCACTAGATGGCAGAATGACCACAAATATTGCACTGGCAGGTGCTTAGCATAGAGCCCTAAGAATCTTTTTTCCCATTTGAGGTTTCAATCTTTCTGGATTTCATTTCTAATGGTTAAACAACATTTCATAATCAAAAAGTCTAATGAATTAAAATGATTACACTACATGAAACTACAATTTAACAACTATTCATTAAAGTTTGAACAAAAGTTCAATTTTTAGCGCCCTATGAAGGCCATTTTATTTTTTCCCAAATTCCATTTCCATTCATTTATCTGGATTCCATTTTTTGTTTTTTCTTCAATTTTCTGGATTATGTTTTAATGGTGGAATTAGATTTTACTAATTAAAAAGCCTAATTTAAGTCATTAAACTTTTACAATTTAGCAACAATTTATTAAAAGTTCAGCAAAAAAAACTTTTTCCCAAATTCTGTGTTTTCAGTCTTAATTTTTCTGGATTCCATTTTAATGGTTTAAATACATTTTTAATTATTAAAAAAGCATGTCCAATAAACTGAATTTATGAAACTGTAATAATTAAATAATTTATTACATTTACAATAATAAAGTAATAAATTACAAAAATATTTATTTTTAAGATTTTTTTCATTTTTCTAGATTTATGATTTCATTCAAATTTATTATTAGAAATACGAAAGTCCTGCAAAATGGCAGGTTTACTGTTAAAATTAAAGTCTGAACTTACACTGCACTTGGTGGTGAGGTAGGGCTGCATAGTCATGGTATGCTTGACCATCAGCTGTGCTCTGATCTTACTGAACAGATACAGTGTGGTGATGCACGCGACCAACCGCGTTGAGTTCACACTCTTGTGCTCTGCACACAGACAGCATCACAACAGCAAATTAATACATTTTGGGAAAAACCGTAATTTTTAAAATAGCAAGTTAATTAACTTAATTATTCATACAATAATTTATTATTTATTTACAAAATGTACATTAAATGCAACTTAAACTAATATATATATATATATATATATATATATAAAAACGAAAACTACAACAAAAAAAAGCAACACGTAAAGATGTCTAAGAAAACTCTGAGTGATGGTTAAAATAGAAAGTGATTCTGTTTTTGATTCAATTAATTGAAATCAACTACCTTAACCCTATAAAGCCTATTGTATCATATTTGAGACACACATTTCTAAGACCTCTAAATTATCAACATGATCAAAACTTAGCTGAAATAACCTCTTATACACAATCTATTACATCTTTTCTGTTGTCTGATTGATAGTTTATAAAAATCAGTGAAGATTTCAATTGCAAAAATAAATAAAGTAAACACATTGTTCTTAATATTTTAAGATGAACATTTACTGGACTGAAGCAATTTAGCTTTACTTGATTATCCATACAAATTGTTTTTTTTTTTTAAATCATGTAAATCAATGTATCAAATATGATACATCAGGCTATTATTTGTTCATCTCTCAACCATCACTGTATTGCACTGCATTATATATTTTGCCCACCAAAATAAAAACTACAAAGTTTTGAACAATAAAACAAAGCTATCAGAATTTAATCTTACTTTTTGGCTATATAAATATCAGCAATTCCAGTAAATTGCATATTTTGCTCAGTTTGGTCCACCAAATAAATTTAAGGTGTTACTGAGTACTGTATAAGGTCTATATTCTCCTATATCATACTATATGAAACATAAAAGCCTGATGCATCAAATAAATATTACTCAAAAAAAAGCACATATGCAAACTTTTTATATTTTGTCTAAAGGTTCAATAAGCGGTTCTATTTCAATAAAATTTAATTTGTTTGTGACTATTATTTCATATATCAGGCTTTACAGGATTAATCAACTGATACGCTAAAACAAATCAGATTTCCCAAGTCTAGTAGAATGTGCATACCTGCAAGTGCCTCCTCGTATTTGAGGATGTACTCCACAAGATTGTCCACCAACTGAACACAGGCCTTCCTGGCTGGCTTATAGGACGAGTCCTCCTCTGACTTTAATAGCTATTAAAAACAAAACACTGTGAATTGCAGTTCTACAGTCCTCCAAACTAGAGACCAGAAGAGGGAAATGGATTTGACTTAAAAAACACTTACGTTCTGCAGGAGCTGCTCAAACCAGTCATAGCCAGTGTCCTTACAGGCAGCAACCTGCAGTACAGAAAAGAACAAGTTCAGCTTGGGGATGATGCACTATTTTAAAGAAAAGCCATTTTCACACTAGATCTTAGTTGGATGCCGTGGCTTTTTAGTTTAGCTAGAATCTGTGACCTCTGACCCAGTTCATATTCAGAAATTGCCTTCAGGGAGCAGCTTACATTTGCATATCTTGTAATGCATCTGTTGCAGAGAAATGCAAGCGCCACTGGAAGGTCTTATGTTCTGGTAGTAAAACCAAAAGGTATAAAAACGTGTTCTCTAGTGTTACCCAGCTACAACCACAAACAGCTTGCGGTGGTTCTCACACTGATAATGTAGACACACTCTGACTTAGAGCCAAATAAAACAAATGCTGAATCAGAATCGGTCAGACAAAACAATATATATATATATATATATATATATACACACACAAATAAAAATATACAATATAAACAGCTGGACTGACCACATCAGTGATGTTGAGAATCTTCCTATTCATTGTCTCTTTGTCGTGGCTGGCTGTGGGCGTAAACCACAGCTTTTGGAATGTTTCATTCACCAGTTTCTGCAGGGAGGGAAAAACCGTTAGCTCACACTTTTGTCACTAACTGGAAAAACCCATCACAACAGAAGTTCAGCACTGCATTTATCATGCAAAACAAAGGAAAGAACGTGGTTGCACCTTGATGCCCTCCTCGTCATTGACCCTGCGGATCATCTTCACACACATCTCTGTGACCTTACTGAAGTTGGGCTGCTCTAAACAGATGTCTCTCAGAATCTTGATCACCCTCTTCCTCACACTGATACCGGTGTCCTGGAGTGAAAGCACAGAAAAACAGTTTAAACTTCTCACCCATTACATGCACAGTATTCAAAATAGCAGAAAAAAAACACAATTGTACATTTTGTTTTTAACATCAAGACTTCAGGCCAAAATTCACATCACTGTCTAAAGGGAAAGTGTATATCTTAGGCCTTTAAAGGGTCACCGTTAACTTCCACAATTTTTATTCATATTTTTGTCTTTTCTAGTTCATTACCTATATTTACAAATTATTATGAGGTCATAAAAGTTGCATGCATAATAAAAAAAAATAAATAAAAAAAAAAAGTGTCTCATGCTCACATTTATCTGATCGAAAAAACAGCAATACTGTGAAATATTATTTCAAATTATAAGCATGTTTTATTGCAATATATTTTAAAATGTAATTTATTCCTGTGAGGTCAAAGCTGAATTTTCAGCATCATTACTCCAGTCTTCAGTGTCACATGACCCTTCAAAAATCAATGTAATATGCTGATTTGCTGAAACCATTTTTTCAGGATTTTTTTAAAAGAAAAAAAAATTAAAATTGAAATATAAATTGTAATATTATAAATATCAATTTAATGCATTCATCCTGAATAAAAGTATTAATTCCTTAAAAAACAAACAAAAAAAACCTCGACCCCAAACTTTTGAATGGTAGTGTGTAAATGTACATATAAACAATGATTAAAGCTTTACATTTTGCTACTAAACTGTCAGACAGTGATCTGAAGTGCTGTCATACCAGTATCCTCTCGATGAGCATGTCATAGTACTGCTCGGTCAGCTGAGGTCGACTCAACACAAACCGTCCCAGCAGCTCGACCGCCGCTTCCCTCACACTGGTGGAGTTATCCATCAACCGGCCGTGAACACCACGCTGCATATCAGACTACATAACAGACAAACATACCAATTAAAAGACATCAACGGTCAACTCCGACAGAATTTCCTATAGTGTTGTGCTGCCTGTTTTAATTAAGTTGCATTTCTTACCCTGGCCAGTATACTGGGGTCAACAGCCACCACCTCAGACAGACACTTCATGGCTTTGGTCCTGACAGCTATGGCGCTCTCCCCTAAAACTCTCAGAATCTAAAAGAAAATACAAAAAAGATGCATTTGTTAGGTACATTAATACCAGGTGGAAACTGATTTTGTCTACATTTTAGACTCATCTTCTCACCTGTGTCAGGTAGATGTCAAAGCTCTGAGAGAAGGGCCTGGTGGAGGCCAAGTAGCGTACAATAAGGCAGGAGTCCTCATAGTCCACAGTGTCTGAATTCATCCTGTCAAAAGATTTATTTGGCAATTTATAACCCTTGTAATACAGTCTTGACTAAGGCCGAGGATGTTACATCATTAAAGCAGTGATGTGTGTGTGATAATACCTGAGAGTAGTAAATTGATTGGGAGTTGATTTAATGACGGTGTGGAGGAATTTCTTGCGAGTTTCTGCACGCTGCATGATGTCTCCGGTGGCCTGGAGCTCTTTGGCATGCTGCGTGCCCTCCAAGTCATCCTCCTTTTGATTCTGATTCCTCATGGCCTTCTCAGTCTCCGTAGTGCAGTCTCTGAACCACTGAGCGATGTAAAATTTGCGTGCAAACTACAATACAAAATCAGATTGACGAATTTGTCATGACGGATTAAGGGTAGAAAAAAGGGCAAATTAATGATATCTGCAATCAGTAAAATGCTAATTTTGTGCATGACTCTATTATATAATAATTATAACATAATAATAATTATTATTATTATTACTAATCATCATCATTAATGATTATAATAATAATAAATTACAACAACAATTACTGATATCTGCTGTCATTAAAATGATCATTTTTGTGCATGTCTATTTTTATTATTTTTACGGTTATAAATAATATGAATATTTATAGAATCATTTTATTATTATTATTAATCATTATTAAATTACATACATACTGTATCAGTCAGTATTCTCTACATTTAATGGGATATTATTTTAGAAGTTAAATGTCATTAAATGTCACTATAAAATAACACAAATGGAAATATGAAACAAAATCTCAATTCTCTTAAATTTAGAGTACCTATATATAATCTTACGGATTCTCTCTACCAATTTTCCTTATAATTTTAAGCATTTAAGAAGACACCTTAAGTGTAAAAGGTTTTTAAGATCATGAGAAACAAATTCGGTGTTATTTACAGGTGTTAAATTAACCGCAGGCAACCTCACACTACACATGTTGACACTTGACCATGGAAAAACTCAAAGGCAGACAGGACTCTACATAAAGGCCACAGGACATGAAGAGCATCTGAGCTGGACTCACTGTGAGGGAAGGGTCTGTTTCTGCATTCTCATCCATATAACCCAATAAGGCTTTCTGCAACCGCTGAGTCTCGTCTCCCTCTGAGCTCTAAAGACACATAGAAAAAGCATTAAATAAAAAACACACATTGAAAATGTTTATGAGATGTAGTCCACATGCACCAGCATGTGTAATGTAGATACATGTTCGCATACCTCTCTGATGATGCAGTCGATGGCTTTCTGGTCCATCCTGCTGGTGACGGAATCTTTCCTCAATCTGGCTGCTACAGTACCCAGATAATCCAGTGATGCCACTCGCAGTGCCATCTCTGTCTGCTTGTTACTGAATTGGTGCACCTAGGGACAGAACATGAAGGTCAAGGTCACTGAAGAAGAAAGAACCTCTGTATAGGTTTCACTGAAATCACTGTTATTGTATTTTCTTTCATTATCCAAACTGGGTTTTTATTATTGATCTTTTTTACAATGCTATAAACCTGGTTTACAGTTGCTCACATTATAAATAAATTACTCTTACTACTATAGTAAGTACAAGTAATAAGCAACAAGGACTCTGTATTTTCAAGTAAAATATGGGAAGCTTTTAGTTTTACAATCTATCCATACACACATACATAATTTTATAAAACTGTATAAAAAATAAAAACAGCAATATAAATAAATCATATACATTAAATGTATAAATCATGTTTAAATTATATATCAATTGTGAAATAAAAATATATACATTATATTTATAATTATATAATTTATATTTGTTAATGTTATAATTAAATTAATTTTGAAACTTTATTAGATTTTTTTTTTTAGCACAAATCGTCTGAAGCGCCATCATAAACTCCTGTGAGGGTTCATAAATATGCATTTTTTCATGTTTAGCACGGTCAGGCAAGTTTAGGCTCTGTTGCAGATAATGTGATTGGCTATGGCTTGTTCTTACCAGTAATCTGCCCAGCAGGCTCAGCAGTAATTCTGAAGCGGGCCACTCGGGTTTGTTGACGGTAGACAGCAGATCCTGCACAAAATTCTCAAACAGCGGCCTGTAGTCTTCCTCACCCTGTTTACTGCCACACCTAAGTAATAGCAATACAGAAACATACACTGAATACTGCACACACACATACTTCATGAAGAAAAAAAAATTGAAAACAGGAGGGATGTTCTGACTTCTTGAGAAAGACAGAGAGGAAGTTCTGAGCCGTCCGTCTAGCCGTTTCATACGAGTTGGTGATAAACACATCGTCGTCAACCTAAAAATGGATTAAATCATATTGTTAAAGTATCCTGTAATCTACACCAGACTTTGCAGCAATAGTACCAATGTGAGAGTGGTGGATGAGTAACTAGTACCTTCTTATGATCATCTTCAGAGTCTTTCTCAAAGGGCAGATGGACCACGCACTGAATTAGCTGCAGCACCAGAGCACTAACCATCTGAATGTATATGGGCTCCCCCTCAGCATCACTACTGTTCAACCTAAACACAGAATTGACATGCAGGAAACGCTTGTTGCTATCACAGATCAGTTTAGGCAGAACTGTCAGCTCAATATAGGCAGTCATAACAGTACCTGAAGTTCCTGAGGCTGCGTTTGCTGGTGGGCAGTCTGGCCAAAGAGGTAAAAATCTCCTCTAGAATTAACTGTCTATGCTTCTCGTAACGAGAGAAGACCTGAGACAAAGGGAGAAGCAAAAAGCCTCCATAAGTGACATGTTTTTAGATATAGTTTAAATCATAACATAAAAATAGTCTTCTGATTTCCACAACAACTTCTTTGGTCGCAAAACAAGAAAACAAAAAAGCGGCAATCCTGATTTTAAGTCAAAATGTGTATTAAAGGACCAAAATCATTATTTTAATTTAAATTTAATTCGCTCAAAAAAACAAGAAATAAAAGAAAAAAAGAAAGACATTCCTAACATGAAACCAAAATGAGTATTTAAGGTAGGGCTGCACGATAAATCGCATGCGATATTTAATGCGCATCTTATCAGTAAAGCCGGTTCTGTAATCAGCGGTAAATCTCCATCACGTGCGTGCTTTCACATTGAGAAGCACGCACGTGATGGAGATTTACCGCTGATTACAGAACCGGCTTTACTGATAAGATGCGAGTTAAATATTGCATGCGATTTATCGTGCAGCCCTGATTTAAGGAAAAAATGGCTAAACAGTTTTGTTATAATTTAATTTAAAAAATAATAATTTCATTATATTTATTATGGAGATCATCTATATATGTGCTAATTTATGAAAACATACCGCCGTCACCAGCTTTATGGCGCACAGCTGCAGCTCACTGACATTCTCCACAAAGAACGGAGTGATGCCCATCGAAGAGACCTGCAGAAGAACAACAACACAGAGCGATACAACATGCAATAAATGCAAATAAACTATAGAGTATACACAAATACACTGCACCCATCAGTTCCTACCTGCAATATTGTTGTATCAGTCAACAGCTGAATTTCCAGAAGCTCTGAGATGTTGCTGACGACGTCACACACTTTGTTATAGAGCATGATGATGACTCTCTGCTTGGCGGTGGAGCACTTGGCTCGCTTTGCTTTGGAGCTCAGCAAGGAACCTGAAACCACACATGGTTCAAACCACAAGAAAATGTTAGGAAGCAGTTATTTACATTTACAAACAGTTGACATATAATGTTATTTAATGTACTAGTGATTTAAAACAATGGCAGTGAATTGGCAGTAAATACCAATGTAAAATTTGTCCAAAAAAAATCTATTCTAATTATTATTAAATTTAGCTCATTTATAAAATATGTAATTTTAATAATCTATAAAAACATAAAAAAAGATTTTAAACTTAAATAATACGTTTCTAAGAACTCTGTCAGACTGAACCAAAGTACTGTAATTGAATGATCTTTTACATTTTAATTTGTGATTTTTTATTTTTATCAATAAGATCAAACAATTCATGCAACATACTTACTTTTCTTGTGTTTTTTTTTTTTCTTACTTGAAGGGTACATCTTTTTTCTTCATACATTTGTCAAAAAATCATTCAGGCATTAAATACAATTAATTATTTTAGAAATTATTAAAAAATATATATTTTTTTTTAATTATTAAAAAAAAAACTTTGTGAATATTTTATACTTTTGTACCATTTAGACACATCAGACTTGATTCGAACAGGCCTTCAGCAGAAGTTAAGTGATTTTCAATAAAGGCCGAAAACTGGCAGTAAATAATAATGGAAAATTTGTCAAATAAATTAAATATAATATTAGGGGTGCTCCGATCAGGATTTTTGAGGCTGATCACCGATCGCCGATCACAGAAAGCAGTATCTGCCGATACCGATCACCGATACCAATCTTTTTAAAGCCTTCTTTTTATCATTTATAACTATTTATAGTGCTACTCCAATCAGGATTTTTAGACATTTATTCAGGGCCTAAATTTCATTTTTGAAAATGGGGGAATTCCCTTTTAGGTGTCTCTTGTGAGAGGGGAAGCAGCACGGACTGTGCTTTCACAGAGGAGTTCGCTACTGATCCATGGCTGTTTACCACAAACACAATATTTATCCATTATTTTGATTTCAAATCCAAACATTGTCACTGAAAATGCTTTTTCAGCATTGCAATTCTTTTTTT
>NW_015552762.1:98072-100503 GCF_001515605.1 Sinocyclocheilus anshuiensis | reverse complement strand
TGTGATATTTAACGCGCATCTTGTTAGTAAAGCCGGTTCTGTAATCAGCGGTAAATCTCCATCACCTGCGGGCTTTCACATGGAGCAGCATTAACTACACAGAGCCGTTGTTCACTGACAAGCTGCGCAAAACATGCGCAAAATATGATCGTGGTTTTGCGCAGCTTGTTAGTGAACAATGGGAAATAATGCACTGTCATTTTAATTCAGCGTGTGCAGCGCAGCAATAGACTCGGTATGGAAACAATCTCTGAACTGCTGCAGATGCACCCCTCCTTAATGCACTGCCGGACCACAACCGTGTGCAATGTGAACGCTTTAATCCGTTAACATGAGAGGGGAAAAAATATGCACCGCATACGCACTGCAAACGGAGTAAATGTGAACCTGGCATTATGTGTGTGCGCTGCGAGTGTTCATTAGCGCTCAGTCTCCAGGAGAGCGTGCGAGCGCTCAATGGTTTAAACACTGGCAAGAATTAAGAAGTAATGCAATTTATAAACGTTAGTGACGATGTGACACTGCCTCAATTGTGCAAGTGACAATTCCTGTGTCAACTGTGCAGCGTGCAGCTCGCTTATAGTGCAAACGCGATGTGTGGTGATTTGAAGCCATTTGCGTAATTTGAGAAAGAGAGCGCGCGCACGGTGATTCACTCGCGCTGTTTGTGAAATTATGTCTCACACAAGGTTTTCAAATGACTTTATAAGTTATTTAATGAAGAAATATGAAGGTGAGTACATCACCTGACGGCAGCGTCATCAGCTTGAGATCGTTTTTTTTTTTTTAGATCAGCCTTTTTAGAGACCGCCGATCAAACATCCCAAAGCGATTATCGGCCGATAGAGATCAGTAGCCGATCATTTGGAGCACCCCTATATAATATTATCATCATCAAAAATAATACATTTCATTTATAATATTTATTACATTTTATTTGTCATTTTCATTAAGATGTAAGAGTATAGTACTAATATTTATTTATTTTTACTTGGAGGGTACATCTTTTTTCATTTGTCAAACAATTCATTTAGGTATTAAATACAGTTAATAATTTTAGAGCAAACCGTTTGTGAATATTTCATGATTTTTCATGAACTTCAGCAGAAGCGAAGTTTCTCACCTCCTTTAGGGTCGATTCTGTAGACCGGATCATACTGCGGGTAAAGAGTGTTTTGCAGGTGGAACTTAGTGTACTGCAGAACTCTCTCTATCACGTCCTCAATATACACGGCTTTGGGCATGTGTGATGATGTCATGATGTTCAGTGCTGTCAGACACGCATCCGCTGATTTGGTTACACGCTCCATGATGAGATCCCGCCAGAGACGCTCCTCGTCTTCTCCCTCGTTATCCTGATGAAGAGCAGAGAAAGACGACTGAGGAAAAGCAGTGAACAACAAGTAAAGGCATCATTTGAAGTGTGAAAATATCACTCGAAAAAACCAACATGATTAAGGAACAAAGTGATATTTACAAGGTTCATGAGTGTAGAAAGACTGGCTCCATCCAGAATGTTTTTCTCCAGAATATTCAACAGTTTCACCAGTTTATCAGAAGGAATCTGGGCATTAGAGAAAACAACAACAGAATATGAGGTATATAGCTAGAGTGGACATGTTACAGAAAACTCTCTGAGATTTTCTCACTCTCTGAGATTTCTGTGCACTATATAAATGTACTCTATACAAGACAGTTATAATATTACAAATTATTTCTATTTTAAAGGGGTCATATGATGCGATTTTTATAATGAGTTTTAAAGGTGACCTATTATGCCCCTTTTTACAAGATGTAAAATAAGTCTCTGATGTCCCCACAGTGTGTATGTGAAGTTTTAGCTCAAAATACCCTACAGATAATTTTTTATAGCTTGTTGGAATTGCCATTTTTAGGGTATGAGCCAAAACTCAATGAGGGTATGAGTTTTTTGTGTTTGTCCCTTTAAATGAAAGCGAGCTGGTGCTGGTGCTTTGTGAAAAACCTGCTTTATACTGACACTCATTCACAAAGCAGTCCGGTGTAAAATGATTCGCGCAGACAAACGAATTTCTGTAGAGTTGAGGGAGCATTTTCTTCGAAAACAAAATTAATCTACCTCGTCTTTAGCGGCTCAGATTTCGGTAGTAAATGGAGAGAGCTATGTGGATTAATACATCCAGCAACAGAACACCTAAAACGCTTGGGAGACATTCGCGTCAGTGCAGCAATGGCGGACTGTGTACAACTCGCTGTGAACTCGCTCAGGGCGGTTCTACGTTAAAACGGCAGTGTCTGTCAACATTCGTGGGCGGGGCCTGTGGCTAATGTGACGTCACATTAGCACCAATGCTAAAAATAGGCCATTGGGAGACACTACTTATTATTTATGGGGATTTAAAAAAAAAAAAAAGGAGTGGGTGGATTTTTATATTATAGGGTGGTTGTGTAC
>NW_015552762.1:97082-97582 GCF_001515605.1 Sinocyclocheilus anshuiensis | reverse complement strand
TACACAAAATAATGTTCTTTTTAGCAGCATCATATGACCCCTTTAATTTTTCTGGTTAACCACTGTGCCAATCCCCCCCCCGCCCATTAACGCATTCTGTATTTATACAGTACATAAACATTTTTAAAGGGGTCCTATATTGCTTTTTCACTTTTTCAACTTTAGTTAGTCTGTAATGTTGCTGTTTGAGCATAAAAGCCACCGCCGCCATGTCGTGAAGGCGCTGCGTGTTTCGTTGTGAAAGCGAAACAACTTTGTTTGGCCTTCCAAAAGAAGACGATATCCGCTCAACTTCTAGTACACATCAACTTCACGCTGTGAATCGCCGGATCGGCTTTCACCTTGGACGAAGCGGAATCCAGCCCAGGGTCGTCACAAGTGGTTGCCGCAAGCACTTCGTCGAATCCGCCGGCCGCGCCGTTCTCAAGCCCGCCCGCCGCCACTCACTCAAGCCGGCCTCCGCTCACTCTAGCCCACCGTGTGTGACGCTGTGTGTTTAG
>NW_015552762.1:95753-96013 GCF_001515605.1 Sinocyclocheilus anshuiensis | reverse complement strand
TAAACACATTTCATTACACCAAATACACAAAATAATGTTCTTTTTAGCAGCATCATATGACCCCTTTAATTTTTCTGGTTAACCACTGTGCCAATCCCCCCCCCGCCCATTAACGCATTCTGTATTTATACAGTTTTTTAAAGGGTTTAAAGGGGTCCTATATTGCTTTTTCACTTTTTCAACTTTAGTTAGTCTGTAATGTTGCATAAAAAGATATAAAAAAGATCTGCAAAGTTACAAAGCTCAAAGTCCACTTCAAA
>NW_015552762.1:95419-95673 GCF_001515605.1 Sinocyclocheilus anshuiensis | reverse complement strand
TGGGACGAGACCTGGTTGAGCTGCACTAGAGAAGGCAACGAGTGTTATCACTATGTCGGAGACACGCTAGCTTTCCAAAGGCAGACGAACTTAGAGTGGTTACAATCATCCGGGTTTAAACAAATTGAAAATTGATTTGATTTTGACGCAATATTTACACTGAAGCTCGCAGCAGGCTGCTGTGGTAAGACATTTCCCATTTCCCGACCAGGCGCCGAGTGGTGCCAATCACAACACACACTGGCCCAGCTAAC
>NW_015552762.1:93323-95388 GCF_001515605.1 Sinocyclocheilus anshuiensis | reverse complement strand
TACAGGAACTATTCGAGCCGTTCATGCCAGACTGGGGAGAGAGGTGTTGTAATAATGTAAAATATGTGAAAAATACAACCTAGTATGAGAGCCTGTTCTAGTACACCCCCAAAACAAAATCAAGACTTTGTAAAAGAGCATAATAGGTCCCCTTTAAATGATACGGTAAAAAAAACAATAGGCCTATTTCATTTTCATGCAAATAGTTTCTGAAGATTTTTTCATAAATTGTTTTTTTAAACTTTTCAAACACTGTATGTGTGTGTGTGACAAGGCCAATGCACCCACTGGATGCAACAAATGCCTAGTTTATAATGAGTTTTAAAGGTGACCTATTATGCCCCTTTTTACAAGATGTAAAATAAGTCTCTGATGTCCCCACAGTGTGTATGTGAAGTTTTAGCTCAAAATACCCTACAGATAATTTTTTATAGCTTGTTGGAATTGCCATTTTTAGGGTATGAGCCAAAACTCAATGAGGGTATGAGTTTTTTGTGTTTGTCCCTTTAAATGAAAGCGAGCTGGTGCTGGTGCTTTGTGAAAAACCTGCTTTATACTGACACTCATTCACAAAGCAGTCCGGTGTAAAATGATTCGCGCAGACGCCAATGCATTAAAACCGTTCAGTTTAATCACCGTTCTATATTAATGCGCTGCTTTAATTGGTGCGCGCACACACACCACTCGCATAGAGATCTGAGATCACGCTGTGCAAAAAGTAACATTCAGAAGCTTATAAACTTGTTGTCAGCGCTGCCACGCGACCTTTATTAATCGATACTGAATCGCTACATTATATTTCTCAGCAACGAGGGGGGTAAATTCGCTGTTTTTTAAGTAACTAAACTTAGCTTCATTGTTTGTAGAGAGAGACACAGACGCAGACAATTTACACATCTCTCTCTCTCAAAATGGCCATATTTGAGAAAAATAATTCGAGTAGATTGCATCACTGGATATAGCTGGCAGTCAATTAATATTTCTATCGTAAAACGTATCGTTAAAAGCTGACTAATATTAAATGATTTGCAGCTTCATCTTACCTCGCTCTCTTTAACGTTAAACTGACGCTTCGCACTCTGCTTCTGTGAATAGTAAACCTGCCTACTTTGATTTGATTGGCCATCTCAGTCATTTTGACATTGACGAGCTCTGTTAGACCGCTGAGGCTTTGATCTGAAGCAACTAGTATGTGCAGCAGTCGCGTGCACATCCGTAGACTAGCGCAAGTTAATTCTCACACTTTAATAGTATTTATAGCTCCTAACAGGTTGTGTGACTATGAGAAGTTATTACCTCAAAATGTACGTCAGTATGCAGTTTTCCCTATTGCTTGCATGCCAGCGATTATCTCGCGTGCCGTAGGTTGTCGACCCCTGGTTTAGAATTTTATAATGCATTAACATTAGCTTCTTGTCGATCCACCAGTTCACTTTTAAAACTGTGTGTTTGCTGCGTAAAAATATGGCTCTATTTTCTTTGGTCTGAACAAAAACAGCAGAAGGGCTGTCGGTTTCCAGAAGCACCTAACTTTGAAATGTGCAGTGCTCATATTTATTCAATTTACAACTGAATAAATATGAGCCTTTGAATAAATTATAGCTTTTTGAAGTCTAATCGTCAAACTAAGCCATATCACAATTCTTGTCTTTCCGTCCCCAACTTTAAAGGGTTAGTTCACCCTTGGTGGACTTGGCTTGTGTTTTACTCACCCTCGAAGCATCCTAGGTGTATATGACTTTCTTCTTTCAGACGAATCCAGTCGGAGTTATATTAAAAATTGTCCTGGCCATTCCAAGCTCTATCATTGCAGTCAGCGGGTGTAGCAGTTGAACAGTCCACAAGTCTTCAAATAAAGCGCGCGCATTCATAATAAAACGTGCTTCACAGGCTCCGGGGGTGAATAAAGGCCATGCATGAATCCATGCGTTTTTGTAAGAAAAATATCCATATTTCAAACGTTATAAACACTTTTATATCACTTCCGCCAACTGTCATTCGCGGAAGCCGTGCTGGCGGATGACGTAGTACGTCGGCGTTGCGTGATTAGTGACGAATGCGGAGA
>NW_015552762.1:83110-93313 GCF_001515605.1 Sinocyclocheilus anshuiensis | reverse complement strand
GAGAAAAGTGTTTATTACGTTTGAAATATGGATATTTTTCTTACAAAAACGCATGGATTCACTACAGAAGGATTCACTACACCTAGGATGCTTCGAGGGTGAGTAAAACACAAGCCGATTTTTATTTTTGGGTGAACTAACCCTTTAAGACCTCCTGAAATCATAATTAAGACTTTTGTGTATCATTTAAGACTTTTTATGGCCTTAAATTTGATATAACTAAATTTAAGACTTTTAAAGGTCCCAGAAACCCTGATATTAGAAATGATTTCAGAAGGATCTTGTGACACATGAGACTGGAGTAATGATGCTGAAAATTCAGCTTTGCATCACAGGAATAAATTACATTTTAAAATTAGTTAAAAACAGTTATTTTAATTTGTAGCTAATATGTCCACAATATTTTTGTTCTTACTGTATTTTTAATCAAATGAATGCAGCCTTGGTGAGCATAAGAGACTTCTTTCAAAAACATAAAAATTTTAAAAAAAATACAGACCCCAAACTTTTGAATAATAGTGTATATAATGCAACTAAAAACTTTTTCAAATTTATGAGTGCACTATCATACAGATGGCCTTTGCTTTTAGATATGGATATGGACTAGCCTAAACCCACCATACATACAGTAGGATTTCATTGGGTTTTTAAACAACCACATAAAAGGGGCAGTATACAGTGATGTATCTCTTACCCTGCAAGTGATGCCCATGGCTTTTATCTTAGCAGATTCACTACCCAATTCACTTAGCTGCTGTTTCCCCAACAACAGCTCCTGAGGGATCTCATCGTCATCTGAGAACACACAAACACGTCATGATGACCTTAGTCAAAAACCGAAGAGTTTAGTTTGTAACACAGACCTGCATCTTAAAAGAATTCTGATTTGCAAAAAAGGCCTACTATTACCTTATTTGGTGATGCGGAGTTCAGAAATAACAATACAAACTTTCCATTACATAGTTTTTTTTTCACCCCAAAATAAGAATGAAGATTTTTCAAATTATAAATATGTATCAGCTTTAGTGCTCTTATCAAAATAACAAAAGCAGTCAAATGTCAAAAGTTTTAATGACAAAAAAGTATTCAAATTGTATAATTTAATTACAATCTGCAAGGGAGTGGAAAAAGTGGAAATCAGGATTAGGCATATAATAATGTCTTCAGAATCATATTCACCTTACAAATGGTTGTTGAAAGCAAAAATGTTCATCATATTTTGTGAGAAAGCCTGACATTTGAGTTTTGGGTTTCACTGTGCAAATATGATACAGGGTGGTAAAATCTATTGAGAGAGAGAGAGAGAGAGAGAGAGAGAGAGAGAGAGAGAGAGAGATTGTCCTACCCTGAGCATTAAAGTCCATATCCTCAAGATTCTCCAAGATGTTGTCAATACTCAATGAGAACCTCTTAAAAGTGGAAGAGTCCATCATTTCTGGGAAAAAAAATGGAGAAGTACAAAGATTTAAAGGGGTCATACGATGCGATTTCTATTTTTCCTATTCTTTAGTGTGTTATGTAGCTATATGTGCATGTATAAGATCTGCAGAGTTACAAAGCTCAAAGTCTCCCACAAAAGGATTTATTCTATCTAAAAGAGAAGGCTGATCCAGACCGGACTAAAACGCCTCAATCAAACACGCCCCCACATCTCTAAGTCACGATGTGGAAATATTTGCGTAATGCCGCCCAAATGTTCATGCAAAGAAAGAAGGCGTGGTTTCAGGAACCGCAGTAGTGTTGATGCACCCATGTCAGGGAGACACAGTGTGTTTCTGTGCGAAAGTAAAAGCACTTTATTTGGCCTTCCGAAAGTAGATGCAATGAGGAATCACTGGTTAAGATTTATTTACAACAGAACAGCACAACCCAGATGTTCGAATTTGTGCAACGCATTTTATGGATGACAGTTTTGTGAACCCAGGAGAGTAGCCTACATGGCTGTCTGTGCAAAGGCTATTTCTTCTGTTCCCCTTTCGGGCTTGAACTGATGGTAAAACTAAGGACATTATGTACTGCCTTTACATTTATGTTGAAAGCTGAAAGCTGATTATGGAAAGGGGCGTTACATTTCCCACGCGTGCTTGTGGTGTTCAGCCAATCACAATGCACTGGGTCAGCTGGCCAATCAGAGCAGACTGTGCTTGTCGGAAGGAGGGGCTTTGTAGAAAATGACGCGTTTGAGAGAGGCGGGGCATAGAGGAACTACAATAATGTACAGTATTTGAAAAATTATGTGTTTTTTGAACATTAAAGCATGTCAACATATTCTGTTACACCAAATACACAAAATAATGATCTTTAAAATAGCATCATATGACCCCTTTAATGAGCATCATTCTGACGGGGAAAATTGGGTGCAATGAGGAAGGTGAAAGGGTTTACCTTCAGGTGTTAACTTGGGCTCATACGCTTTCCTCTTCTTCTGTTTCTCCTTCGTCTTCAAACGTCTTGCAACTGAAATAATAAAAATCTCTTGCTCAACCACTCATAAACGGTTTAAGCACATTTCACAAAAATCTCAAATAATTTGATGACACTATAGCAACTCTAAGTTTTGGAGCAGAACTTTGACTTCATAATTAAATGCTCATAGGGATAGTTCACCCAGAAATGAAAATTATGTCATCATTACATCATTTACAGACCCTTTTGAATCTTTTAAATTTTCAATGGAGGGACAGAAAGTCTTATAGGTTTGCTATGACATGAGGGTGAGTAAATGACAGAATTTTTCATTTTTGAGTAAATAATCCATTTCATGGACACTGAATAGTTTGTAGCTAACCGTCACTAAGGCTGGGAGGAGGTGAATCTTGGTCAGATTCGTCGTATCGGCTGCCTGAGCCTCTACGTGCGTCGTAGCTTCCTCTTCGATGCTCTCCTGAACTCCTCCGATCGCGCTCCTCATACTCCCACGTTCTATCACGATCCTTCTTCTGACGTTTACGAGATGCTGGGACAGAAAACAGAGCCCATGTATGTATATACAGTTGTAAATAAAACAAGGATTGTTGAAATATGTTTCATAAGAACATGTTCTGCTTCAAAATTTCACATTTAATTCAATGTTACTTGCAGATTCTTTGTAATCACTTGTGAAATTAACTAGCAATTTACGAGTGAAACTTGTTTCAAAGTAAATCCTACACCATTTTTTTCAGTGCATGGGGGCTGCAGTTTGGTTGATTTTTTTCTTTTAAATGGGTGTGTTGTAGAATAGTGAAGGGAAATCAGTCAACAAGTGTCCAGCATGCACATGAACTCAGTACTGTTTAAAAAGCATCCCAGGATGCACCTTGTGAACTAAGACAATGTCCAGTTAGGTTGAGATTCATAATGAAAAACAGTAGTCATTACAGTGGTGCTACTCACAGTATTTCTCATCCTCTGAGCTGTCCTCCGCATATTTAGGCCTCTCATTGACAGTGCTGCGTTTGCGTTTGTTCATCTTCACCCGCTCACACAGAGGCATGGTGGATTCTATCTCTGCCAGCAACTCAGGAGGAAGATCCTTCAGCACTGACGGGTCTATTCCACCTGTGCACAGAGACTTACATTCAACTTGCACTGCTTACAGCACACACAGGGTTTGAATTCCTTTACTTTATATTATCAACTGTAATTGAGATTAACCAAACAACATCTCGCAATGATCTTCACAAGCTTAAATAATTTGACCACTCAAAAGTACCGATACTTTGGAATACAAGTAGAAGTTATTACCCAAAACCCAAATAAGAACCCAATTTAAGTAATGGCAACATGCAACATTTCATAATTTAATAGTTCAACAGAGTCAAACAGCGATGTCAAAAATCATATCCATGAAGAGCAGAAAGACTGTTTTTGTTAAGTTGGTCTGCGAATCTTGATGGCTTTATACTAAAAAATGGTGAATTACATTTAGGCTAGTTTTTCAAAGGGCCATAAGTTTGTTGTAGATGACAAAAGCCATATGCATGTGGGAATATTTTCCGTTTTTAATTTAGCTTGTATTGTTTGTTAGGTAATAAAATCATATTTTTTACATTTAATATTAAACCCAAATTTATATTTAACTACTCTTGCATTCTTTTAATCATTCAACATTTACTTAACTGATACTGCTGTCAGACACCTGAAAACAAACACTGTTTTTTTAGGAATAAATAAAAATAAATCTTAACCGAGAAATGTTGAATAATTGAGTATGTTCAAAAGCATGTTAGGTTTTACTGTGGAAAATTGGTCTGGCATTATAGTGTGATATTGTGACCATTGTTATTGTAAACAAACTTACAAATAAAAAATAAAATAAAAATGTACTTACATTAATTGAAAAATCTGAAATAAAATTCAAATACTGGATGAAAAACTTAAAACGTGCACAAAAAATAGAAATGATGCCTTGGCATCTAACTGAAATAAAACAAGTTAAAGGACTAAAATAGCTAACTGAAATAAAAAATAAAGCTACATAGAAATATTTACAAAAAAAACAAAAGCTACTTAAAAAATAAAAATAAAAAAAAAGACAAAAGCACAAACTTACTAAAACAAAACAAAAAAAATTCAAATGAAAAGCAGAATTATAAAAAGAAGCTTTTCCAAAATATGAATAAATACTGTAATAATATAAAAATAAAAATAAAATAACACTGATTATGACAATCATACCAACAAATGTTAAAAAACTAACAAAAAAACAAAACACACCAGCTGTTGTTTACTAATTATTTAATATTATTTTTATAAGAACGAAATAAATACAACCATTTATTTAACAGTACTATTATTACTGTTCTTCCTTTTCGTATTCTATAATTCTAACCCATCAAACAACAAATCTGGTGTCATAAATGAGACACAATTTCAAAACTTATGAGCGACATCATCTTATAAGAGCCATTTCAAAGCATTAAAAAAATAAAAATAAAACACCAAAGTGGTAACCGTTCAGCTCTTACCAGCTGGAAAACCCAAGAACCATTTAGCATAACTACCCTTTTACAAGCAGCCAAGTAATACATCTTCTTGCCTGGTTGTTCGTTCAATTCAAAAGCAAAAACCATCATGATGTACTCAGAGCGGGAAACCTTCATTCTAACTGGAAAGAGCAAAGATAAAAGGAGTTCCCCTACCTTTCCCAGATCTCCCAGAGGAGAGCCTGTTCTTGCCAGACTTGGAGTCGCGCGAGTCTCTCTCCCTCATAAGCCTCTGCACTTCATCGATGGAGAGTTTCTGCAGAACGACCACAGGCTTGACAGTCTTCTTCATGTCCATCTCAGGTTCCAGTCTCTCCAGCCGCACACATGGCTGCTTCCAGCCTTCTGGAATATCTCCTCCTCCGAGATCTTTCCTGATTTTGGGAATGGTGAAGTTTTTAAGCACTCCCGAACTGGTGTTTTCACCCAGCATGTACGGAAGAAGCTCAACTGGTTTACTCCCCGACTGAGCCGCACGCTGTGTGCCAGCATCACCATGCCGAACCTCTGGTCTGTGCTTCTGCCGCGGGGTATCGGGCTGATGCTGGTGTTCTGGAGCGTGGTCATGCTTGTGTTTGAGGGCCTTCGGGGTGACGCCCTCCTGTGGCTCCTGAGGCCAGCGCTGAGCCTCGCTGGCTGGGATGGGCATGCCCATGCAGGCGTCCTCCGCTCTGCCCGCTTGCTCCAAGCTCACTTGCAGGCCTGGGCGGCTGGCGCTGGTGCCTGCGGCGCTGGCCTCCTGAGGGGCGAGCCTGTGCCCTGCGTTAGCCCCTCCTCCTCCACCTGGAGCCCCAGATCCTGAACCGGCTGTGCCAGCTGCGCCAGGCTCCTGAGGGTGAGAGTCCTGTTTGCGCTTCTTCAAAGGCTTATCTACAATGAGAAAGAGATCAGATTCATAATTTTTATTATGAAAATTGAGGGAGGGTTCTTATTTATGAAAATAATGTCAAAACATGAGTCATAAAGGCATAACAGGCTTCATTTTCTTTTCGAAAAAAGCACAATTTCTTATTTTTTTCTTTTGATTATGCACTGAAATATGATTCAGATATTTTTGCAGTTACACTACCGTTCAAAAGTTTTTTGGTTTTTTTAAGAAATTAAAACTTTTATTCAGCAGGAATGCATTAAGTTGACCAAAAGTGACAGTAAAAACGTTTTTGTAACTATTGTTACCAAAAATATTATTTCAAATGAATGCTGTTCTTATGAACTTTCAACTGATAAAATCTTGAAGAACAATTACCATGGTTTCCAACATGGCTAATAATAAGAATTGTTTCTTGAGCAGCAAATCAGCATATTAGAATGATTTCTGAAGGATCATGTGACACTAAAAACTGGAGTAATGATGCTTAAAATTAAGCTTGCCATCACAGGAATAAATCACATTTTTAACAAAAGTTTTTTCTTAAAATGTAATAATACTTCAATATATTGCTGTTTTTACTGTATTTATTAACAAAAAATGCAGCCTTGTTGAGCGTAAGAGACTTTGAACGAGTGTATAGCTTAACTGTTTAAACTGTGTTCAGCCTGAATATGTCTTGGAAAGGGGATTTTAGGGATGATTGATATATCAATAACTATACTCCATAACATAAAAGTAATTATCTGTATGTATCATGTATCTATGCTATATTTATCAGTCAAGTTTCTATAACAGTGCACCTATCAGTTTTGGAGACAATGTATTTACTGACATCCTGCATCATACCTTTATCCTGCACCTCTTTAGCACCACGCTCCGTTTCCATGGCCGCTTCACTTTCCATCCTTTCTATTGCGGCAAGAGCCTCTACAAGTTCTCCTTCTGGGTCCGAACCGGGGTACATTCCCCCAAGCTCCACCTCTGCTGGCCTGGCCCGTGACTGCCTCAGGATCAGCTTAGTGGGGTCTTTTGTCGGCGAGCCCACAATATCATACACCGCAGCCTTATCGGCCGAGTCCCGCTCTCCCTCGTTGGGCTTCAGACCACGCTGCTTGTCCGGGGAGTCCAGATGCAATTCTTGAGCCCCATCGCAAGGTGGAGTGTAAGGTGGAGATGACTGCAGTATGTGAGACGTGAAACCCGCCCTCATCTGATCCTAATGGTTTTCAGAGAAATACACAATCAGAGCAGCTTCTTAAAGAGTTACTGTTATATAAAGAAAAGTGGTCAACCAATTTTGATTAATTTTTTTTTATATTGATTTTTTTTGGCAACTATTTTTTTTATGGCTGATGACGAAATCTTAGAGAACAGGGTGGCCAATAGCCAATAAACGTGTAAAATGTACTAAAAATAAATAAATAAATGCATAAATAAGGTTAAAATAAATTTCAAATACAGTAAAAAGTATAGTAAAAATGTGCATAGCAATTGCTGATAATATTTATTACATAATATTTACTAAATTAAAATTCATTTGAAAATGAATATGAAAAAATATTCTGAACTTGAAAACAAAATTGTAAATTAAACCGATTAATTTAGATGGCAACTTTGTGATTCTGTAATCTTATTATAGAATAACAAAATTATAACCAAAAGTGCACTCATTACAATCTGGTAAGTCTGAGTGCACAGGAAATCAAATTGTTGATATAAAGCATATATACATATACACACATATATGCACACACATATATACACACACACACACACACACACACATATATATATATATATATATATATATATATTACAGTAAAAATACCTACATAACTGCTAAAATTATATTTATTTTACATAATATTTACTAAATTACTAAACTAAATTACTAAATATTTACTAAATTAAAAATAATTTGAAAATGAATATGAAATATTCAAAATAATTTAAACTTTATTTAAAAAATCTGCAAAATAAACAGATTAATTTAGATGGCAACTTCTTGGTTCTAACGGTATTTTTACAATGAATTTGTTACAAATTTGAATAAACAGGAAGTAAACATTGTAACCACAGTGCACTTAGTACAATCTTGTAAGTCTATGCGCACTGGGAATTACATTTTTGTCAAATAAAGACAAGGTAGTGCTAATTTTACATACAGCACACAGTAAACATGACTTTAATTCAATTATAGAAATGCATACTTGTTGAATGCTGATGGTAGATGAGAAAGTATTGTAGCATTTGCCTATTACTAATAACACAATTAAATGCTTTATGTTTTTGTATACCATTTGCTTTCTTTGTTTAACAGAATGGGAGCTCCATGCACACAGGCGCTGGCGTTATCAGCGCTGTCAAAATAAAAGTCCTGCTTCTAACACATCAGCCAAACAGAAAAACTGGCGATATGATGCTTGACTATTAATGCAGAACAGACTTTTAAATACCTTATTCTCGTGAACATTTCTCATGCCTCCTGGAATCATCGGGCTTGCTACTGAACCTGGGAAAAACAGAATGAAGTCCAAATGAGCCTGAGAACTGAGAAAGGTCTCGATCAATGGAAGAGCTTCTGTACAGATCTGCCTATGTTTGCATCTTTGTGCAGACCTTGCTGTAGGTGCTGGTGTTGACTGTAGGCTGGAGGGTGTGGATACTGTCTGTAGCTGGTAGCAGGGCTCTGAGGGGCATAAGGGCTGGGCACTGGGCTGCTCTGCTGAGGCAAAAACCGTCCACCAGAACCAGACTGTCCCGGCACAAAACGCCTATCATAAGGAAGGGACATGGTCAACAGAGTTTTTACTAAATCTACTTGCCAACACTGATTCATAAAAAAAAAATGAACATCAAGCTATTTATATTTGAAACATTTTATTTTAGGAATAAACCATTTTTTAAAATATATTCAAATAGAAAAGTTATTTTAAATTGCACTGTGTTTTAGATCAAATAAAAGCAGCCTTCATGAGAATAAAATACTTTTTTCAAAAATGTCAATGATAATGTATAGTTAATCAGTTTGTTTAGCCCTCATATAAAATGTCACACAAAGGGGATATTTATCAGCATATATTTCAGTCATCAAATTATTTCTTAAAAGAAAATATTCTTCATCACAAGAAAGAAAATGAAAGTGTAGCCAAAAATATATAATTATAAAACTGTTTGATGTTAACGTAGATCTGTACGATTTTCTTATAAAAATTACGATTGAGAATTAAAATCCCATTTAGTCAAAAAATCGATAAACACTTAATAAAAATTAAAACAAGAAATATTACTATTGTAATTTTTTTTTTATTCAAACTTTAAACAATCAAGCTTTATTTTATCTGAAAACCACAGAGGGCCCTTAAAGCTTCTCTTTTGTTGACAACAGCTGGTTTATAAGTGGTCCTCATTGCATGTCCGGGAAGATGGCTGGCGCAAAACCCAAACTCAGAGCACATGTGTAGAGTAGTATTTACTGTGAACTGAAAACACCAGATCATGAGCTGCCTGCGTGTAAAAAACACAGTGCCGTGCTTCACTCAGAAACATGCAGCACATTTAATTCAGCCTTTGCGATTTGATATTCACACTACGCAATAACAAAATCTCAGGTTTTTGATTAATCATGACTTTTATATTTGTTTTCTCCTTAGCACAGTATTAATGGTTAACAGTAGGGATGTCAACGATTAATCGATGATCGATTAATTGTCGATAAGAGATGCAATCGATTAAAGCTATCATGGTCGATTAAGTAGTTTAATTTTGGGCTGCGTGCGGCTCACGCACAAAACACGTGCGAGCGGCTGTGAGTGAGTGTGAGTGTAAATGCATCATCATTCACTCATTATTACAAATTAAGCTTTTAATGCGATTTAAACTTTAAAAGTACATTAAAATAGAAACAACACAAAGTTCTTCAACATGGAATGCAATAGAAATGTCTAATGTAGAATAGTCATTTCCCCAGATAATTGTTTCATATTTGAAACAATTAGGTGAAGGTTGCAGGGCTGCGGGACACTGCGGGGGAAGGATACATTCCCACAACTTGTTAATTCGTTCCTACGACTTATTAATTTGTGGCCACTGTCCATGTTTCATTAATTTTGTTCCTTAAATAACCCATGATTTAACTAAAACGAGGGAACAAATTAATACATCGAACTAATTTTTAATTCATGGCCATGAAATCTTTAGCACTGTAAATGCCGGTTTATTCAAAACAAATAGGCCTTTGAACGCAAAAATTTTAAATCTGACATTTTCCGGAACAGGATCCAGCAGGATCAAATTAAGTACTGGTCTTAATACTCACATGATAATGTTTCATGTTAGCAACAGTGTTTTGCTGCAGCAGCAAAA
>NW_015552762.1:65379-82642 GCF_001515605.1 Sinocyclocheilus anshuiensis | reverse complement strand
ACGAGCATCACGAATCCATTTAAAGAGGCGCGTTCAGCGGTCTCCGTGTTGGGATAGGAAAGAGTCAACAAAGTAAAATGATCTCAAACGTACGGCGCGCTGTCTTCATTTTATCAAATGATCATAATCACATCTATTCATTTTACAATCCTGCTACTGGCATTTTATTCAGACTAAAACCCCTTTAATTCGGGTGAGAAAGCGGGGGGTTTTTTTGGAGTGGCTTTTGCACATCCTGTCATGCCGGTGAATGCGTGCTGCTGCAATAGATGCATTTTGCTGCATTAAAGTGGGCACAGGTTTTCAAGCCCTGGGACAAAATGGAATGCTTTAAGGAAAATGTATAGCCTATGTAAGTAATAGGCCTAAATAAAAATAACAATTTGTTTTCATTAAAAAAAAAAAGCGAAATATATCTGACAAATAATTAAGCTAACAGATTTAAAACAGAAGTGTGGCGCGGCACTCCATAAAGAAGTTCACAGAAAGGAAAGGATGACAACGCGCATTCTGTTTGTTTGCTTTATTTTGCAGTGCTGCTGCAATAGATGCATTTTGCTGCATTAAAGTTAACGATTAATCGATTAATTGATCATTAATTTAAACGACGATCGATCATAGAAATGATCGAAAATTGACATCCCTAGTTAACACCAATTCAAATGCACATTAAATCACACACATTATTATGAAACATGCTGGATGATGGCTTTAATTGTAAATAACAGCAGTTGTTGGTTAGCTTCATACAACGAAAACAAACTATACATGACACAAATAGAAGCATAAGTTACTCCACATAAAAAACTGAATTAGAAGGCAGGCTCACCCAGAGGGGCTGTGGGACATAGAGGCCTGGTAATTGGCAGAAGCTGGACTTCCCTGCATGGAGCCATGCGTGGTTTTATACGGCGGTGCCATTGACTGCTGACTTATACCTGTGAAATACAAGAATGTGAAAAATAGTCTGGATGAGAAACAACACAACAGAAAAGCAACTATAAGAACATTTTAAAAAGCTAAAAACACTGTCAAGGTTCCAATGAGCCAGGTAAAACCATTACTTCATCTTTGCTGCTATGTAGGAAAATAGCAAAGAATGAAATAATTCAGTCAAAAGGTCAATGCAATGAAGTCACAAAACTTAAAACAATAAATATTTATTAAATAGATATTAAATATTTATATAATAAATTATATTATATAAATAATTGTTATATTTAATATATTCCTTTTTTTTTATTATTATTCATTCATGCATTTTTATGTGCCAATTCCATCACCACATGTTAAAGTAATGTATGTTGTCCAAAAGTTTTCTATTTACTTTTAAGCACTAATGGGGCTATATATTTTTTTTTTATGACAAATTTGATGTGCTATACAATGATACTCTAAATTCACACTACACATGTTCTGGCACAAATCAGCTTGTATTGTTTTGTGATGCTGTCAATGTAATGCAGACTTTGTAAAGAGGCTTTTGCTGAAGAATGGTGCAGTGGCATCTGTATTAGATGTGGAAAATATCTCCATTTACATGCTTTTCATATTAACATAAAACTCCTTTTTTTGACATACATAACTTGAAACAAAATCAAAAGATTTATTTCTCCATACCACAGATTATGGAGAAATAATTCATTTAGTTTTGTTTCTTTCTTCCGTCGTTTCATAAATGTTATTTTCTTTGAATAACTGAAGGTCAAAAAAAAAACAATGCCTCTTTCTGTAGTTCTGGTGGAAAAATTAACATGTTCTGGGAAAGAAAAGGGAGGCAAAGTCTGTCTTATCAGAAGGACACAAGCTGCAAAGATAACTAAACATTCTGTAGACAGTAGGCTTCCTGCGATAGACTGTGTTTTCGGTTATACCGGAGTTAAGCCGCAACACCGGTTACATCATTTGACTACCGCGGCACCGCCCCCCACCGTTGTTTTGATTTTTTTATAGTAACAAAAATCATTTAGCCTAGTTCAGTTAGAGGACAGACACTTTTAAAAACTAAACGCTCAATGCAGCGTGTCGAACTGTGCGCGAACGACAGTGCACCATGGAGCAGGAGTCAGATTTTATTTATCACGTGAAATTGCCGCTAATTTGAAAGTGAAAGTAAAATGCGCACAGCACTTTTACAAGCCATTTGAAAGCGAAGAAAAAAGAGGGAAACTCAAACGAACTAACACCCCCCACCCCAACAGTGATACCGGTATTACCGGTATTACCGGTGTTGTCACACGTCGATTAACCGGTGGGAAAAGTTCCTCACCGTCACAACCCTAGTAGACAGATTCACATATTTCATTATATTTAATTGCTTGGGTGAAAGTTACCTGACAGCAAACTAGCAACCCAAAAGTAAGCATTGTTGCAAGTGCAATCTGTTAAGCTTGTAGTAGTATTAGTTTCCCTAACAAGCTCGGATTGACTCTTACCCGCCTGGTCCGCATACTGGGGAATGCTGGGCGCGGTCTTATTCCTGAAGATGTTGGGGTTCCTAGACAGCAAAAGCTGCAGCAGAACTGGCACATCTCCCTCCAACTCATCACTGCCAAGGTTGTCCTTCAGCTCTCTGTGAAAAACATATCAGAATTTACACACTCACAGACCACTGAAAGAGTACATAGGGCCCTATGATTTCCAGAATGCAGAAAATACTGTCAGAATCACAGAATCCAGTCATAAAAATGACATTTACTTTATAAAACCAGACTTTCAGATAATTTGGCTGTGCACTTAATCAAATTGTGCTATGGACTAGAGTCTGTGGATATTAAACTGCAAAAATCTATTTAGATATGAAGTCTGCATGCGTGAATGAGTGGCACAGTTTTGTCTATTACACATTCTTGATGCTTGTGGTGTTTTAAGCATTTGTCATCTCATTTGAGGACATCAGCATTTCACCATTTAGTTTGATAAAACACACAGAATCTCAAAGGTCTCCACTACAACCATAAAAATAAACGTTTGGTTTAACTTGAAGAAATTATGACAAGTATATAACTACTGTACATGCAGAATGTACTTTTCAAAGTAGCAACAACAATAATAGTTTATTAAAACATTTTTAAGGAATATAAAAAAATGTTGTCCATGTTTTCATTTAAAATGTAAACCTATTTTGTGCAGCACTTTTAATTGTTTGTTAAAAATTGAAAGGAATGGATCACATTTCATTTGATTACACGTCAAAAGATTTATGCATTCATATGCATACATTAATAGTTTTATGCATTCATTTGATTTGCACCGTTTTTGATAATACATTTTTATTAAATCATAAAACACAATTTCTGAAAAGAAAACATTTCATTGGGCCCTATTTTCATCAGCATTTGTTTTATTAAGTAATTATTAAGTAATTCAAGATTTATGAGTTCAATTAATTAGACATATTTTTTGGTTATTACAATTTAATTAAACCATTAAAACAGAACTCAGAAAAATGAAAACAGAAAACATGGAATTTGAAAAAAATTTATGGGGCAGATAGACCTGCATGTGCAGAGAGTTAGATTTGGACAGAGCAGGCATACAGAGGAGTGGTGCATGTAAAGGGCAAACGTAAGCAGAAACTCACATGTGCTCCATGGAGACCTGGCTGAGGCCATTGGCGAGCTGAGAGACCAGAGTTTCATCCCTGCAGCCCATCAGGTGGCCCACTTCCTCAGCTACACGCCCGCTGTACAGCAGGCTCTTAGTGGTGGTGCCCGGTAAAGGGGAGGGCAGGGGCAGCTGGTTCAATACTGTATACACAAACAGAGTGTGGCAAAGCTTTCTTAGTAATAAAAACACCCAGGGTGGAAATCTAACAGCCACCTAAATTGTAGCTAGTGATGTTCTGACGCAGGCAATCTAAAATCCCCTCTTCATAGTGTACATGAATCAGAGTCCAAGAAAGCAACTTCTTATCAGCTAAACCTGAAGATAATCCATATGCTGCAGCAAAAGATCTTTATTTCAAATAACTGCCATTCTTTTGAACTTTCTATTCAAAGAATCCTGAAAAAAAAAGCATCATGGTTTGCATAAAACTATTAAGCAGCACAACTGTTTTTAAAATTGATTATAACAGGAAAACAATGAAACTATAAAAACAAATCTAATTGTGGTCATTACACTGCATTAAACAGCACCAAAGTAACATTTAATCATTAGACAAAATCAACCTATCATATCTATTTAAAGCAAAAGAAATATAATGACTTAAAGAACATAATATAATTTTTAGTATGACAATTATTGATTATTGTGCACGGTTTTATTTTGCAGTATGAGTAAAATATGTTACAACATAAAATATACAATGCAGTCATTTATGCTGGAAATCAGTGATTTTAAAATGTACTGTATCATTTCTGGACAATAACCAAAAGAATATCCTTGAATAAATTAATTTATTTTATAAAATAATGTTGAAAAGAAAATGTGTCATACCACACCACATATTGTCTATAAAAAACTACCGCTCAAAAGTTTGGGATCTGCAAGTTTTATTGCTTCTGGATGAAGTGAATACTTTAATTCAGCAAGGACGCTTTAATTGATCAAGCGATGGTTTAAAATGCTTCAAAAAAAAATAAAAAAATAAATAAAATATATATAATACTAATAATAATAATAATAATAACATTATATATATATATATAGGCAGCACTATTATTTTAAACATCGATAATAATAAGAAGAAATGTTTCTTAGCAGCAAGTCAGCATATTAGAATGATTTCTAAAGGATCATGTGACACTGGAGTATGATGATGATGGTGAAAATTCAGATTTGCATCACAGGAATAAATTGCATTTTAAAATATATTCAAATTTAAAAAGTTGTTTTAAATAGTAATATTTCATAATATTATTATTTTTGCTGTATTTTGATTAAATAAATGCATCCTTGGGATGCAGAAGTGACTTAAATCTGACTGACCCCAAACTTTTGAATGGTAGTGTAAATAATGGGGAAAAAATTATAATAATTTTATAATGATGCAAGAGCTTTATAAAAACAAAGCATTCAAGTCTCTCATAGCGCATTGCTTAATTACAAAATAGATCATTTAGACTTTAAGTTCTGATAGGATGAATTACCCATTTTAAATAGAAGATACACGCATACCTGTGACAACATGTCAGTTCAGTACTACAGTATATGATAAATGGTTTTATCATGCCTAATAAAAAAAGCATAAAATCTTTATTATAAACATTTTTCAGAGGAAACGATTCATAAGACTAGAGCTATGGGTTTTTCGGGGACGATATTCTTTGTGTATATTATAGTACAGTACCAGTCAAAAGTTTGGACACTTTCCCATTCGAGGGTCCAAACATTTGACTGGTACTATATATAGAATACAGTATATACATAAACAGAATATACTGTATATACAGTATATTCTGTTTATGTATATAGAATACAGTATATACATAAACAGAATATACATACATAAACACATTTTTTGCAATGATCACTCAAATGTGGTGATCAAACACTTATAATGACGTGACAAAGACATGTAATAGAGGCAGGGCATTTAACAATTTAACAATAAACTTTATTATACAAAATGAGTCTGGCATCAGTGCACTGAACAGTAAAGTTGAAGTTTATTCAACTTTAATTCAATTCAATTCCATTCAAATTTATTCCTTTGAAGTTTATTTCACTTCGGAACATTCATTCACGGATTTGCGCTACTGTCCTTCACACACAGACGAAACTTACTAGAGAAGTGTGAAGTGTGACATAATATACCTCCGTAAATAAATACAATATAAAGTCACGTCTCGTGCACTTTAATGCCCTTTAATTGTAATGTGTACGTTCCCTTGGAACTGGAATTATGGCGGAATTTCATGTGAAGTCCACTTCGCAGGGCACTTACAGTCGAATAAGACAACGCCTGACTGCTGCTGCCTGAACAAGAGACCTCCTTACTGAAGTGAAAGTGTTGACTGGTGTCACTATCTCACGAGAGGGTTCCTCAAGCTGAAGGGATCCCCCGAATTTGGTGCGGATTCGCCGCGCCGTTACGGAGATATGGCCGTTCAAAGTTTCAGTGGTTTTCCATAGACTTAAGCTTTAAAGCGTTTCATCCAGGTCGCCAGTAGCAAACAATGGAGCGCTCTGCTGGACAAACTAAGTAATTACACCATTTCAAACATTTTATCTGCGTTATATTTTCTGTAAAAAAAATTTCATATCGGCGACATATTCAGGCTCATATCGGCCGATAATATATATCGATGTACCGATAATCGGCCGACAAAACGATATATCGGTCGGGCTCTACTTAAGACCTACAATGACCATTATGCCCAATGGTCTGCTTCCCCACAATATTGTTGATTCTGGGCCGAAAACAAAAATTCTGGATGCACTTGGCCCAAAAACAAAACTGCTTTTAATAAGTAGGCCTATTTATAATTTTATTAAATAATATAAAATAATTTTTTAAGACTTTAATTTAACTCAATTTTAATGACACTGAATGAAAAAAAAAATACAAGCCAATAAAATAACCACACTTTTATTGAAAGTAAAACAATAAAATAGGACAAAAAATATATTCAAATTAAATATCAGTATTATTTTTATTCAGTTCTATGCAACAGAATCAGATATAAAAAAAAATTCTGGACTAATTATTCAAATAATATATAGTGCTACAAAGCTATTATTATCAGAGCATGTGAGCAGAGCATAGCATCACGAGAGGGTAGCAGTGTTGCCAATAGGGATGCTCCGATCTGCCTTTTTCGCCTCCGATACCGATTCCGATACCTAGGGTTCGGTATTGGCCGATACCGATCCGATACCAGTGAAGCTTTTTTCTCTCATTTAAATAAATGTAGAATTTATATATCTCTGTGTGTGGAACTGATAATCATTCTTACTACATACAGACTACTTCATTATAAAGAAAAATAAAAAACAAATATGAAAAAATATAGGCCTATGTATATTTATAATC
The DNA here is from genome assembly GCF_001515605.1 of Sinocyclocheilus anshuiensis. Taxonomy (NCBI): domain Eukaryota; kingdom Metazoa; phylum Chordata; class Actinopteri; order Cypriniformes; family Cyprinidae; genus Sinocyclocheilus; species Sinocyclocheilus anshuiensis. Next base: position 75,663 of record NW_015552762.1, on the reverse strand, counting down.
TATGACAAAAATGTATCATAAACTAGGTTAGTGGATAATTCGGCAGCAAAAGTTATTCTAGAAAAATCAGTGCACAATAATTTTAGAAATCCAAACATTTAGTGAAAAAAACTATATTTTGTGGGGAACAAATAAAAGTGTTGCACTAAATATGGTAAAATGTTATTTTTGCAAAATCATAGACATGTATTTACAAATCAAGTATAATGGGAACACAGAATGATCTTGGAGAGAGCTTTACCGAACTGACTGTCGTAACCGAATGCGACCAGTGTTTAAAGGCTGAACGAATGACTGACAGCCACAGTGGAGAAAAGAGTTTGTGTGAACTTTAATGTAAGGACTTAAATATTCATATGTAGCTCACATTAAGCTATCATATGGCTTCAGAAGTAACACAGAATAATTCGCACAATAGGGGAAAAAAAAAATCTCGGATTTGGATCAGCCCTCTCTGACCGATACCCGATCCGAGAAAAATGGCACTATCGGAGCCGATACCCGGTATGAATATCGGATCGGCGCATCCCTAGTTGCCAACTTAGTGACTTTTGAGTAGGGGTCGACCAATATGCATTTTTCAGGGCTGATGCCGATACCGATTATTACAGATCAAGTAGACTCTTGTCTTCCTCTGTGCATCCATCTACAATAAGGGTAATATAAAGAGAGAGTGGGGCCACTGTATGCTTCACGATTAAGCCTATTAATGCTGTACTACAGCTAAACAGCTTGGGGAAATGTAAGTATTTGGCTTCAATAATTTACATGTTAGAAATGTATGTGTAATAGCATAACCTCTCATAATTCCTCATTAATTCTTTTCTGATGGCTAAAACATAACCTACAATAGCAGAGGTGACTATTCAATTCATCATCTAATGCACATCAATGGATTAACTTTTTAAAAAATGTATATAATAAGTGTAAATAATTTAATTGTCTTCATAGCTATATTGTAGAAGTTGTTAAGAAGACTGCAACTATTTTCATGAAACTATAACACTAATAGCCTTTTACAGGCACACTTAGTTCAATAGCCTATTGAAATGTTTTAGCCTATGTGACACTAGAAATTTCAGTTTTAATTTACAGTACAGTGCAAACGAAGGCATAAATCAATTTAATTACACTAATAGCCTTTTACAGGCACACTTTGTTCAATAGCCTATTGAAATGTCTTGGCCTATGTGACACTAGAAATTTCAGTTAGTTTTAATTTACAGTACAGTGCAAATGAAGGCATAAATCAATTTAATTTATCTTTTAATCAAATGAGAGTTAAACTCTTTATTTTTTTGGCAAACAAAGGGTTTATTATTAAATTTAAAACATGGAAGAAATAGCGTATTGTGTGATTATTAGTTTAAACAAAAGTTGTAATAATTGTTGCAGTAGTATTATGTATATCATACTGCACCACAGTAATATATTTCTGATAATTTCTTTAAGTTAACCCGAACTTATATTTTGACGGGTTGTCATGAGGAACTTTTAAAGGGGTCATATGATGCGATTTAAATTTTTCCTTTCTCTTTGGAGTGTTACAAGCTCTTGGTGCATAAAGTGTTTTTATATCACTGTATTTCTGAAGGAAACCGACTGTCTTCAGAAAATTTTGGATGTCATTTTCATTTCTTCTTGCATGTAATATCTCATAAAGCAGCTTTTGTGAGTGGAGCGCTGCTTTGTGTACAGCGTTACCGGGGAAACCTTGCTCTCTACCACTCCAACAGCGCCTCCTGCTGCCAGAGAATGAATTTGCATATATATATGCCGCCACAAACGAGTGTAAGTCTGCAGGAAACACTGCAGTTTTACTCAAATGAAACTCAGTCAGAGCAGTTCTGGAGATGTTGTTCATGTATTTATGTCCTCATATCCAAACTTTGACAAATTCCGTGACATTCCGCGTCATACAGTAAATTCCATTTATATGACTGGATTCCGCGATTCCAGTCACATTTTCTGCATCGCGGAAATCATAGATAATATTGAGGTGTTTTGTGGATTGTGATTTATTGCAAATTAAGCAACGTCTGCCGCTGCCTTACCTTTGAGAGACAACTGATGCGTGATCACTGAAGCAGCTCCAGTTAGCAAGCGCTTTCAGAGTGAGAGTGAATTCCGCTTTGATTGGTCTGACTCGTGACTCCTAACAAATCAGATGGGTGGTGGGCGGAGACTGCTTTAGGCTACAGAGTGGTGAGTTCTGACAGGCTGCATCAGAGCCAAAGAGCGCGTTTCATAATTAAGTTATTTTTTCGGCGAATCGGTTTTGAAAATTACCGATACCGATAATCATAAAAATGCTTAATATCGGCCAGGCCGATAATCGGTCGACCCCTACTTTTCAGACCCCTTTAGTGACTTTTTTCCCAAAAAAACGCCTAGCAACAAATCTAACGACTTCTTGGAAAAACCTTATTTAGTTTCTGAGACTCTCCGGTACTGCCGCACGAGCGCGAGGTCTTGCTTTGCCAGCATGCACACACCTCTCTGTGCGTCTGCTCTGTTCAGCAAGCGCCTGAGAGGAGCAGTGTTTTCAGTTAACCCTCTAAGCACCAAAGTCGCAAAATTGCGACAAAACGTCATACTTAATAAAATAGGCTATAGATCCTAATATGGTGTAATATCTCATTTGTATTCCCTACCAATAGATGGCAGACATGTAGTACTTCGATTCTAGACCAAAATGACGTCATGTTCCTATTCAAAGTGTTAGAGCAAATAGCAGCGCAAGTGAGCTATCGTGTCATTGATGCGGAAGCAGTTCAGTTCAGAGTGTCTGAGTAAATTGTGAGATTTGTGAGAGAAAATCGCCAAATGGCTAATAAAAAGTTGTACCGTGAGGATGTGTTGCACATGTTATTCGCCGATTCTGACTCTGAAGGGGAATATTTGCCTTTTGGAAATGACGATCGGTCGTCTAATGATCGCGAGTAATAATTTAGTACTTTCTCCTGTTTTATTGTTGGTTTCCTCTTTTCTGATCATTTGGAATGAGGATAAAAAAGACAAAAAAAATAAAATAAAAACATGCAAATAAGTTCAAACATCAATTCAATATTGACTATTTCCTGAATATTATGAAACTCAAGATCCCCTGATGACGTCATAATATGCAAATTAGATGAGTATATTTACACCCCACATAAACTTTCGGTCTTGCCCAACATTTTTCTAATTTACAGTAGATCTCTATCTTTAAGCCCTTTCAAGCCACAAGCTTTTGAAATCTTGAAGTCAAAATCCAGCATTTTTCCAAAAAACCCTGGTGCCTAAAGGGTTAATAATAAAAACCAAGTGTAAACAGGGCCTGTTTAATTTGTACTCCACTATATGCAAATGAGTTCCACACTAGGGCAGGCAAGTATTTGAAAAATAATGTGTTTTTTGAACATTAAAGCATGTCAACATATTCTGTTACACCAAATACACAAAATAATGATCTTTAAAAAAAGCATCATATGACCCCTTTAAATGGTTAAAAAATATATTCTGTTGCTTCTAACTCTATTGTACATGCAAATATAGCCGAAATCACAGCACAGCCATTGTCTTTATTTTATGTGTATTTTATTTCATTAGACACTGATTATGAATCAGGATTTTTGTGCAGATTAACATCTAAGGGAGTCTTAATGGGCCGCGTTTCAGTCACTATTTCATATTCATCTCATTGTCTGACAACAGAAACAGAAAAATATATCAGTGAAAACAGTTTTATTGACAATTTGGCTGCTTTAAAATACAGTTTGTGAGCACAGAGAGGCAAACAAATGTAAAAGGCAATATGACGCAATGACATTGTGAATAGGCTAATTAGCATATGACATCATCCAGTGACATTTAGCGATTTTTCAAGCGGGCTTTAGCTACTTTCAGTTGAAAGAAGTTGGCAACACTGGAGGGTAGCGTCATTTTACCAGCGTTGCCCAGTACAGTTGAACTACACCATGTTACAGCACAGTAGCGCTATTGCAAACAGGAACAAGTATACTACATAGAAATTTCCTGTCTGCACGTTATTTGAGCAGACTTTGCTTTTCTGTTGAGCATGAGCAGTACACGAGTGGAGCCTTGAGCAACTCAATGGAAAGCACATTCATAGAGCGGAATATTGTCACACCACGCAGTGACGACAGCTAAAGAGAAAGTGAAACCTACGCGCTTAACTCTGCTGGGCAATGCGCAGCACCATATATTTTTGGCTTGCATTTTCGGCGGCCAAAACTTCGGTGCACCCCTATGATATTGTATTAAAAATATATAATTTTCAAAAGTAAAAAATACCATTCATTCCCTCCACAGAAATGGATTTTTAACAATGTATAAACCATTTAGGACAGACCTATCATAAGCTTTCAAGTATCAGAGAATCCACAAGTGTATTGGAGGTGAAGAACTATGCTACCCATATTCCTACTACAGCCCGACCGATATATCGTTTCGCTGATTTTATCGGCCGATATGAGCCTGTCGCAGATATAAATTTTTTTTTACAGAACATAAAACGCAGATAAAATGCTTGTAAATTGTGTAATTACATAGTTTGTCCAGCAGAGCACGCTCCATTGTTTGCTACTGGCGACCTGGATGAAACGCTTTAAGGCCAGGAAACACTAAGCCGACAGTCGACCCATTGGCCAACGTCAGGCCGACGGCGAGTGAAGGTTGGGCTAGTTTGTTTGGTGTGTTCTACTTGTCGGCGGCAGTTTGCCCGATTCAACATGTTGAATCGGCGTCGGGTCTGTCGGCGCGAGTGAGAGCTCTGATTGGATGTTCAGTTTAACGAATTTTCCCAATCATTCTAAAATGCAAATGTTTTCATAACAACATGAGCCGCTTAAAATTATTTAAGTTATCAACGTTACTGATATTCAAAATGGTAAGCAAGCGCTGCTTGTTTACGTTTTGTATATCTGCGTTTATCTCGCATATCTTTGTTTCGGTTTCTCATTTTGAATGACGAATATATACTCTTGATAGCTGCTGATATAGACAGTTAATTCCTCTCACGCATGCGCAGAACGCACGTGTTAGTTTGCCGTCGGCTGTAGTCTGTGCGCTGTACAGCGCAAATCCGTGAATGAATGTTCCGAAGTAAAATAAACGTCAACTGAATAAAGTTGAATGGAATAGAATTGAAATAAAGTTCAATAAACTTCAACTTTACTGTTCAGTGCACTGATGTCAGATCCAATCTACTTTTGGATAATAGAGTTTATTGTTAAATTGTTAAATGCCCTGCCTCCATTACATATCTTGGTCACGTCATTATAAATGTTTGATCACCACATTTGAGTGATCATTGCAAAAAATGTGTTTATGTATATATATTCTGTTTATGTATATACTGTATTCTATATATAGTACCAGTCAAACGTTTGGACGCACGAATGGGAAAGTGTCCAAAATTTTGACAGGTACTATACTATAATATACACAAAGAATATCGACCGATATATCAATATCGACCTTTTTTTACTCCCTAATATCAGCCCCCAAAAAACCTATATCGGTCGGGCTCTAATTCCTACCCATATAACAGTGCTACCAATGTAAAGTCATCACTGTTACTAGACAGGTCTCTCTACAAGCTAAAAAATATCTCTACAAAATACATATGAATTTTTCATTTTTCTGTTGTGAGATACGAGGTTGTTAATCTATGGTATATGCTTTTGTTGAAGCCCATAAAGCATCACAAATTATGTAATCGAGTCAGTCTCCCATAATACTTAAATATTTTTCATATATACACATATTTTGCAATAAACCAAAAAATTCTTTTTTTCTATAATCATTATCTTTAAATTAATAGTTTTCTATTTCTCCATTGATTTTAATTTGATTGTCATTTGCAATGTTTTATGCGATTGTAGTTCCTTCCCTCACTAAAGCCCTTATGTCTCAGTCTTGAACCTTTGTTGTTTTGCCCAATTTTCAAATATTTTTGCTCCAAATCAAGGTTTATAATGTTGTGATTATGTTAGGTTAGTTCACGGCTTACGTTTTAACAAAAACCTTTTTAAAATCCCAATGGGAAAGATGAATAGAAAAAATACTTCCAGAACTAATTCCGCTGAAAATGTGAATGACGAGTAGTGTGATGAGTGTACTTACAGTCAGTGAGACCAGCGATCCCAGCAAGGGATGTGATGGGCACATGTGGCATGTCCCCATTCATACTGACGGCTGGGCACAGAAGTCTTACGCACACAGAGTTCCAAAGAGATATTTATACACTGACCATCCCTCACATCCCACTCAATCCTAGGGGGGGGGAAAAAAGTGTTTGAATGAGGTTGTGACATGGGATGTTGTTTAACATGCTTCATTTGTTTGTTATGGAGTCTTAACAACAATTTTGTGAATAGATCAACATAAATCATGCACTTGCTCCAAAACAGACACTACGCTTTCTGGCAGAATCCACTCAGATGTAGTATTGATTTCTGTGTACACTAACTGTCACGTAGAGGAGCATTATGTGAGACCGATAACATCTACAACAGTGCAGACAACCTGACGGACACACCCACTCTGGACAGACAGATGATGGACCATGGACACACCCCTCATAAGATATGCAAGCCCAACCCTGTCTCTCTCAGGGGACCAATGACAGCTGGGAGATAGTAAGTGCATAAGTAAGCACAAAAGAGCAGATGCAAAGAAGCAGAGTAGCAGACCTCACATAATCAAACAAGAACACATTTTTCACACATTCAAAACAACATACTACATCAATGCAGAAGACAACAAGTAAGCAGTGTGTATTTGTGTTTAAATGCATTTCAAATTATAAATAAAACTCTTCAATGACATCAAAAGAAAATTCTGCATACACTTCCGCTTCCGGGCTATTTAGGGAGCATTAATATTCATGACTCATTTGCATGTGAACTGCATTCGTAAGGTAAACAGTCCAGTCCAGGGATGAGCTCTGACGGGCAGATTACCGATGCCAACCGGGGTATTTCTGTTGCACTGGCCCTTTAAATACCAATACTTCACTTATTTATATTCATGAATCCATTCCGATCACTTGCATGCAGGTTTTGACAACTCAGCAGCGACATTCACATAATGCATTATTTTATAATCAAACCTTTTGTCGTTAGAAATTAAAATTCAACAATCAGGAACGATTTCAACATCTACAGCAATAACACGTTTATATTTCTTACCGAAAACACGGTGAAAGCGACTTTCAATTGGCTCAAGTTCTGAATGCAATTATCTGCCCAATGTATAGTATTATTCTCTAAATCGTGAATGCAAAATGCTATTAAAGGATGTGGCAGGTCATACAATGGAGTGAAGCATCACATCTGTGCAAACAGGGTAACACAAAATGACCAAAAACACAGTGTTGACAAGTCCATCACCAGAGAGAGGAACCATTCATCCTCAAAGCGTTTCACTGACGTTTATTCAGCCGTAATGACTCAAAACATGGCTAACACAGCAAAGTTACGAACAACAGATTGTAAATATTTACCATAACAAGCATTCAAGCCCCTCGTGGGTTATCGAGAGATGCTTAGAGATGATTTCGACTATTAGCAAAGCGTTAGCTCGGGACTTAATATGATTGCTAGCATTGCTCTAATCTGATATGTGAATTCTTACAGAAACCCGAGCCGCTTGCGTTCCTACTTATTTAACTAACAAATTTAGTTATCTTACATACAATTTTCTGTGAATAGTTCAGTCATTTAGTCTTATTAAACGATAGCCGCCGCCATGCTAAACGTTCGCGAAGGCTAGTTCGGCTACGCACATCTTTCGATCTCCGTTCGCGAACAATAAAAACACTTTTCGCTTTCCACCCTTCTCTCCTCGCACTGTGCGTCAGGCGACGAAACGTTTTCGGTCTGTGTATAATATATCCGTGTATAATCCGTTTGAGTTCCCACACAAAAACATTCGCCCGTGTTTGTGTCGCGAGGCCTCCGCGAGCTCCCCAGAAGCCTCGGACTCTACGCACGAACGCGACGCCGCGTCACGCGCTTCCCGCCACGACTAGCCGAGCCGTTGCGCCGTTGGTCTCCTCAGAGCCGTTCCGTCGAGGAAAAAACCAAATGGAAATGTGGTAAGGGAACGCGAAGACGGCTTTAGGAGAAATTGTGACAGGGTTTCATATTTACCTTAGCTTGGGGTAACTTCAAAGAAGAAAAAATAAGGGGACTGTTGTTGGGATGAGAGGTTGGTTGTCGGTCTGCTGTAAGTCTCTGGCTCCCCCTTTCTGCTATAAAAAGATCAGCGCGGGGTTTGTTTAGCCGAGCCAGCTAACAACAAGCCAACTCTATCTTTATCTGGGGTGGGGGAGGTCAGGCTTTCTCTCATCACACTTTAAATACATTTCATAATTGAGCCGAGTTTAATTCAGCTCCTCATTAACTTAACTCATCGCGTCAATGTTCGCAAAACACATTTGCTCACGTCTTTGTTTGCCAACAAAAAGCCCCACAACTGACGCTTTGTCGCTAGTCAGAGGGAATTGTAGGTTGACCGGAAATACAAATACAAATAACGTGACTATATTCCAGCAGACACAGATGTGCTGCTGTCGATTTCCAGTCTTTTTTTTTTTACATCAGGTACGAACAACACGTACGACTAAATTCTTGAACGATTAAATTCGTCTTTTTTTTTTTATTCAAGATATTTTTATTCTAGATTTTTTTTATTAGTTGACATCCACATCATTACATATCATGTAATAGTGTTATTCACAATATTATTTCTAATCAATACATATACTTCAAACATACGTATGCATGCATTTATAATATATATTAATGTATAATTCTATTCTTTCATATTTCATTTCATTTCTATAGCACATTTACAACAGCCACTAGGCTGACCAAAGTGCTTTACAGAAGAGAAAATTATAAAAACATACACAGAAAGCAAACCAGATAAAAAATAACGCAACCCGTACTTCATGCATTTATGCATGTATATGTTATGCATGTGTATATATATATATATATATACACACAAAGTATGATGAATATTAATTCTAAAGAACATTGTGAATAGCGCTATTACATGATATGTCAAGTCAAGTCTGCTTTATTGTCAATTCTTCCACATGTACAGCACATACACACAGAGAATTGAAATTGCGTTACTCTCAGACCCTTAAAGTGACTGTGTGTGTGTATTTGGGAGGGGGGAGTGGGAGAGTCCGTCAGAGTTCAGTGGTGCGTGGGGCAAAAGAGGGGAGGGGGGGGGGCAAGTATTGATGTGGATATTAAAAAATCTAGAATAAAAATGTGTTAAATAATATATATATATACAGTACTGTGCAAAAGTCTTAGGCCAATAGTATTTTCACCAACAAAAAAATGGTTTTAAGCCAGCTATTTATATCTTTTGCTGTAGTGTGTCAGTAGGAAATAACAGTTTACATTTCCAAACATTCCTTTTGCCATTAATTGTAATAATCCAGTGAGATTTTTGTATGCACAAGGAGTCTGACAGCAGCCAGTGATCTGATCTCACCATCATCCAGTCCATCTGGGATTACATGAAGAAACAGAAAAAACTCAGACTAAATCCAGAAGAACTGTCGACGTCTCCAAGACACTTCAGGAAACCTTCCTGCAAAGCTACCTGAAGAACTATATGCAAGTAAACCTAGGACAAAAGCTGCTTTAACAAAAAGGGTGGTCGCACCAAATGCTGATTTTATTTAGTTAATAGAAGTTAATTGATAAGTAAAATCTATTTATGACATTATTTTTGAAAGTATCCTCATTTTACAGCATGTTTACACAAGTGCCTAAAACTTTAAACAGTACAGGTACTTTGCAGGAAGGTTTCTTCAAGCATCTTGGAGATAAAATCTGTTTATGACATGTTTATATTTACAGCATTTTTACACAAGTGCCTAAAACTTTTCACAGTACTGAAGCTTTGTAGGAAGGTTTCTTCAAGCATCTTGGAGACATTGCCACAGTTCTTCTGGATTTAGTCTGCCTCAGGTTTTTCTGGTTCTTCATGTGATCCCAGACGGACTGGATGATGATTAGAACAGATCTCTGTGTGGAGCACTGGCTGCTGTCAGACTCCTTGTGCAGACAAAAATTTTACTGGATTATTACAATTAATAGCAAAAGCAATGTTTGGAAATGTAAACTGATATTTCGTTCTGACACACTATAGCAAAAGAAAAAGAAAAAACTGTCTTAAAACCATTTTTTTGTTGGTGAAAATACTAATTGCCTAAGACTTTTGCACAGTACTATATATATATAGTAT
>NW_015552762.1:43479-65232 GCF_001515605.1 Sinocyclocheilus anshuiensis | reverse complement strand
GGGGGGGGGGGGGGCTTTAGCAGTTGCAATATTCTTGTAGGAACTTCTGGGCAATAACTTGACCTAGAGCCCTGTCCTTCGAGCCTTTCTGTAGTTTCACTTCTCACCACTGGATGGCGACTTAGTATAACGATTAAGACCTACACGATCTACACCTGTAGATTATTAACGACTTTCTTTGGATTTATGTGTCTTCTAAAGAGAAATAATTCTGTGTAGCTATATGAAATATATGAGCGATAACACTGTGACATCCATTAACCATTAAATGTCATATATATATATATATATACCAATGGTATTCAAGTCCAAACTAAAAACCATTAGTTTTTGTGTAAATCACTTTGGATGAAATCATCTAAAAAATGCATAAAGTAAATGTTAGGCTATATTTTAAAATCGATAGTTGCTTCTTTTTCTTTTTCCTCTTTCTTTACCATGTCTATGTAAAGTATTTTGTTATATACAGTACAGTATGCAGTGACATTCATACATTGTTTTTAGTTTGGAATATATGTCAAAACTTTTGAGGCCACTGTTTGCTCATTAACTGTTAAGAGCATATCTATGTATAAAAACTATAAGAGATTTAATATGTTCTGAAACATGTAAAAGTATGCTCATACTCACCTCAAGACTATACTGGAACAGGTCAAGAAGGACATGATAGAATTGTGTCAACAAGGTCTTGACATGAACAGAGATTAGATCACACAATATATCTAAGACGGTAACACCATGTACTTGATAAGTTTAGTAGAGTAGTGAGGGATTGAGAAATGTCAAGGATGAGCCATTCAAAGGCTGATAATGACTGTAATTCTGCAGTGGTGCTACATTAAGGATATAACATTTAACTCCTATATTGCCATTGCAAATTGATTGTGTGTTAAAAAAAAATTAAGAAAGATTCAATTCCTTCAATTTGAAGGAACAGTTTAAAATTTTCTGATAATGTACTCACCCTCAGGATATCCAAGATGTAGATGAATTTGTTTCTTCATGGGAGCAGATTTGGAGAAATGTAGCATTACATCACTTGCTCACCAATGGATGCTCTGCAGTGAATGGGTGCCGTCAGAGTGAGAGTCCAAACAGTTGATAAAAACATCACAATAATCCACAAGTAATCCACACCACTCCATTCCATCAATTAACATCTTGTGCAGTGAAAAGCTGTGTTTGTAAGAAACACATCCGCCAAGATTATGTTTTTAACTTCAAACTGTTGCTTTAGGATAACATGAGTTCTCTATTCATATTATTGCTTTCTCCAATGAAAAAGTTATCTTGTATGAATAAGGAGAGAAATATGTACAGACATTAATTGATGGACTGGAGTCATGTGTATTATTCTGATGTTTTTATCAGTTGTTTCGACTACCCATTCACTGCAGAGGGTACAAAATAAATATCATAAGAATCACTAACCTGTTAAGGGTGCATCGACGAAACTGTAATGTGAGCAGTCCAAAATGCTCTTTTTTATTTATAGATTTCTTTATTTTTTTCAAACTGACAGTCATCTATAAAAGGCTTGAAATAAGATTTTTTCCAAAACAAGTCATACATGGTCAGAGTGACTTCACAGATTCCATCTTATTTTACAGATAAAGGCTGCTGTAATTGTGTAACATGGAAACATCGCACTATACTGTTGTTTCTGGACTCACAACCTCACGTTCCAACTTAGGCTGCCAAAACATCCCATGTGGTTTATAACCAGTTGAAAAATGCTTAAAAATGCTGAACTATTTCTTCTTTTTTTAAATCCTTTGAAATCATTTTGTTTATTCAAAATCAGTTTATTTTCCCAGCACAACTAGAAGCATTGTGAACAAATGATTTCCATAATGACCTTCAGTTTCTCTTGAATTAACAAAAACAAACCTGCATCTAGAAAATTTATACAATTCTGTCTAATGAAATCAATTCTATTCCATTTATTCTACAATAAAACAGTTCAAAGAGGACAACAGTGGACCACACATGTCCATCTCTGCTTGAACTTCAACACATTTGGAACTGTCTTTGACAGGCATATAAAAAGACTTGAAATGAATATCAGACTAGTGTCTGACTAAGTCACTAGTATTTGTACAAAAAACTCCAGTTTTTCCTCAGGAAACAGGCAGTTACATTTTGGTCTCACTGTCAGGGATCTTGGCATTCTCACACTCGCTCTCCTGAGAGATGAGCTGATATGACTTCTTAGTTTCGTTCTCCTCCACTACGGAGTTTCCGATCTCGGGATCAGTACCATGCAGCTCGTGACGTGACAGGTGCTCCACAATGCCAGCACCAATGGAGTCGCCCAAAACATTAGTGGTGGTGCGCAGCCGATCTCTGAAATAGCAGATGAAAACAAACGGATTAATTTTCATGGTGGAAGTATGCTGTGCTTGGTCCAAGTATACCACACAACTTCTTATCAAAATCAATGGGGATTCATTCTCTGGTTTACACATCTGGATGTCACATGAGCCTTTGTTGTGTTCTGAGGGCCTCATGTAGTTTCCGCTTAAGAAAAACAGTTCCTCCATCTTGTGTGGTGTTTTTGCTGACCCATCTTTCCTAGTATAAAGGTTCCTCAGAGTCTGAGGCCTCTTCTAAGCCTCACAATGCCTCTTCTGTTCTGTACGCTGCTTTAACCAGCACATAATCTGACAAGGTCCCTGACTGAACTTGAATTCAGCAACTGCTGTTTTGCTCTGAATGCGGTGAGAGTAAAGGTTGCAAGAACATGCTATTGAATATGGGTGTATTGCTCAATGGGTCCTAAACTCATTGGAAGCAGATGTTGCATGGCCATATACAATTGGATTATGGGTTATGGAATGTGAAAGATAGAATATGTTATGCTTACACCTGCAAACCCTGTGCATATGGTCGCGGAGGGGGTCTAGCGATATTATTTAATGAGAAGTGGAAAGTTTCAGATATATCTTTGCCAGAATATACTTCATTTAAGTCAGATGCTCTGCAAATTAATGGGTCAATTCCTACAATTTTTGCTACTGTATACTGTCCTCCTAAGGTAATTTCTGTTTTTCTACATGAATTTTTTTGCCTTTTTAACTTATCTTTGTTCATTGTCTCCTAGTGTGATTTTGCTTGGGGATTTTAATATTCTTATTGATAATGCAGGTAGCATATCTACAAGGGATTTTTTTATCATGCCTGGACAGCTTTGGTTTAAAACAATTTATAAATTCTCCTACCCATTTAAAAGGTCATACGCTGGATCTTGTGTGTTGCAGGTGTAATTCCTTTTAATTGCACTATTTCCGATGTGTCTTTATCAGATCATATGCTGGTGTCCTTTAATGCTCAGTTACCTGTATTCATGTTCAATCTATGTCGTTTCATTACATTTCGGAAGAATATTGATGTCTCAGTTTTTGCAGAAGGTCTTGCCACCCTTTCATGAATGGTCATTTTTCAACTCCAGATGAACTGGTTTTTCGATACAACTCTGTCTGGACTCCAAATGATAGATGCTCACGCGCCATTGAAAACAAGGACCGCTTCATTTGTTAATTCTGCTCCGTGGTTCACTCCAGAGCTACGGCAGTTAAAGTCTAGGGCCGTCATCTGGAGCATTTGTATGTCAGGACTGGACTTGTGTTACATAAAGAACTGTACTCTGGAGCATATGCATAACTATAAGGTAGCTCTTTCTACAGCTAAAACAGATTATTATGTCAGTTTAATTCTATAACAATAACAATAACTAATTCTGGTGAAGGGAACACAAGAACCCTTTTTTCTGTGGTAAAAAAATGTTAAAGCCACCGGATTATTTTCCTTCTCATTTGTACTCTGTTGATCTTTATGAAGCTTTAATGTCTTTTTTTTTTTTAAATAGAAAAATTAAAAATATTCATCAACAAATTTCTGCATCAAATTTAGTTTGTTGTGCTTTTAATATTTGTTCTGACCAACTTCCAATTTCTACTCTTTCCACATTTAAACTTCCAAGCACGGAGGAAGTAGTCCGTTTTGTTCAAAAATCTAAATCTACCTGTCGCTTGGATCCTTTTTCCAACGTATTTGATTAAAGCCTGTCTACCTTATCTCTCTTCTTTAATTACCAACATTATACACTCTTTGCTTGTTTCTGGTATTGTTCCATCTTCACTTAAAACTGCTGTGATAACTCCTATACCTAAGAAACCAGGGGCTGATTCAAGTAACTTTTATAATTTTCACCCCATTTCAAATCTACCGTTTCTTTCTAAAATACTGGAAAGGATTGTTGTAGCCCAGGTCCATGATCATCTTTCTGATAATAGTTTGTATGAGCAATTTAAATCTGGCTTTCATTCACATCATAGTGTTGAGACTGCATTAGTTAAGATTTCCAATGATTTATTGGCAGCTGCTGATTCAGGACTTCTATCTATACTTATTTTGCTTGATTTGAGCGCAGCATTTGATACTATCTCGCACAGTATTTTGTTGGACAGATTGGAGTCTATTGGAATCATGGGCACTGCCCTGACTTGGTTTCGATCTTATCTAACTTGGTACTCAATTTATACAGTTGAAGCAGTTTACATCAAAGCCTTCATATGTTACTATTGGGGTTCCGCAGGGTTCAGTCTTGGGTCCTCTCTTATTTATTATTTATCTTCTACCTCTTGGTAATATTTTTAAGAAATTTGGTATTCAGTTCCACTATTATGCTGATGACACCCAACTGTACCTGTCCTCCAAACCCACCTCTACTTTTCCTCCGTCTATCCACTCAGATTTTGTTAGCTGAGATTAAAGAGTGGTTTACATCAAATCTTCTTAAACTAAATAGTAGTAAGACTATTAACTAAATGTTAAAAAATGTAAAAAAAAACTAAATGTTCCTCAGTGAATATTGATAATTTTCCAGTGTCTGTCTCTAAACAGGTTAAAAGTTTGAGTGTTATCTTTGACAGTACTTTATTATTCAAAGCACATATAAATAGTGTATTTCGCTCTGTATATTTCCACATTATTAATCGTCTTCGTCTGGCTCTTTCAGTAAAGAGCACAGCGATCCTTGTTCATGCTTTAGTCACTTCACGTATTGATTATTGTAACGATTTTTTTTATGGTCTGCCTTCAAAGCTTCTCCATAAACTTAAGCTAGTACAGAATTCAACTGTACGATTTATTTGCAGAACTCCTATAACTGAACACATTACTCCCATGTTACAACACTTGCATTGGCTCCTGGTTAAATACCGTATTGAATTTAAAATCCTTCTCCTTAATTACATTTAATCTTACTCCATACTTATCTGACCTTCTTCATATCTACACTCCTACTCGCACTCTAAGATCATCTTCTGTACTCACTGTTGTTCTCCCTCGAATTCGCACAACTTCTATGGGGTCTCGAGCCTTTAGTCATACAGCGCCTTATTTATGGAACTCGTTACAACAGGATGTGCGAAATAGTGAAACTCTTATTGTTTTTAAATCTCGCCTTAAGACCCATCTTTTTAGGCATGCTTTTATGTGATTGCTTGTATTAGGTCTGTTTAGGCTGTAATAATTATTATTGTTGTTTAAGGTTGATTGTTTCAATGTAAGGTGTCCTTGAGTGTCATGTAAGGCGCCTATAAATAAAATGAAATGATAAGAATAATAATATTTTGCTGCTCAGCCCTGAAGTTCTGCCAATTCTCCCGTTCAGGGTTCCCACAGCTTTTGATCAATACATTTCCATGACTTTTCCAGTCATTCTGGATTATGAATGCTGATCGACATTTAAAAAAAAATTATATAGAGGTTCGATAGAGGTTATAGTCACAAAGAGCCATTACTAGCTGTTGAAGCCATTAAGCTTAACTTGGAGGAAAAAAATGAATATTATAAATTTATTATGAATTATCTCATTATGAATATAATTTATATTGTGATATAATATAATTAATATTTAATTATTCATATATTTCATTGTTTCATTGTTCATATTTAATTATGAACAATAACATATTTAATTTAATTATTTTATTTTAATTGGATTAATTTTTAATAATTATTTTATTAATTTGTATTAATTATAAATATTTTATTCATATTTTAATAAAACTTTCTATTACTTTTTAAGTAAAGTAATTTACACAAGGCCTGGAAATTGTTACAAACTGAACAAAATCTGAACAAAACCAGGTCTCATAATTCACCACATAACAAATTAAAGGCAGGGTAGGTGATTTGGTTCAAAAACATTTTTTCTTATGCTGGTTGAAAGTCTCCTCGATAGCAATCATTAAGTTAAGTGATCTAAATGTATTTATATCATCTGTGGAAGGTGTAGGACCATAAAATGTTTGTCCAATCATATCCCTTGATCCGAGGGCTATGATAGGCTGTCCCATCTGCCTGTCAACGTATGTATTTGTATACCTCCATGCACCCTGTTGGCGCAGACATGATACGTCATCAGCGCGTTCCATTATACTATTGCAGACCAAGCTAGAATGGAAGGTGTTATTATTGTAATATTATGTGCTTTGTACTGTAATGTTTTCTCACCAATGAGATGTGAGGTAATCTGACAATGTTGCATTCAACCCTCCAACAACGTAGTCTCTTATCGTGTAGCTGCTTAGCCTCTGGTCTGCCTGTGTGCGTTCATGTTTTGGAGGAGGCGTGGTTTTGGAGAGTGATTTACAAAGCTAGCTTGCTATTGCTAGCCTCTCTGAAATCGCCTACCCTACCTTTAATAATTAATTAATCAATTAGTAACAAATTATACAACTACAATAATTATATCCAACCTTACCTAGATACATACAGCATACTAACGTGTACTATATAGCAAATCTCAACAGGCTGATTGTTTAAATCATCACGAAATGTAAACTATATTATTGCATCTGTAGCTCTATATACAGTAAGATACACAAAGTTGGATATACAGTATATTATATCAAACTTTATTCACATATATGCAGTACACGCAATATAAACTATATAGCAAATCTTTACTGCATATTTATTTTTTTATTTTCGTCAAAAATGTAACTACACTATCGCCCAGCTCTTTATATAAAGTTATATAAGTATATATCAGTTTGTTCAACTCCGCATATCCGCATACAGTACATTCGCATAGAACGAGTACATGATTACTTGAAATCACAATCTGAAAATTCTTTAATATTTCTAGTTTTTTTATAACAGTGGGAACTCTTGTCTGTTTGTTAAAACTGATGACTGTAGTTCTTCAAATACCTTCTCCTCTACCAGTTTAATGTGCAAAATTTAAGTACACATTGGTATGCGGGTTGATCGGCATTTGTCATAATACTTAAAATAAAAAAATACTCACAGGAACCAATCAACAGCGATAATTAGAGTGATGTCATCGGTGGGCAGTCCTACAGAGGTCAGCACTATCACCATAGTAACCAGGCCAGCCTGAGGGATTCCAGCTGCACCAATGCTGGCTGCTGTTGCAGTGATGCTTTAAAATTATACAAAGCATGCATTCAAAAATCATTTTTGGTTTCAGTCAGATAAATAATTTAATAGTGTGAAAAATCAACTACATTTAAGGCAAATCACTACAGGCAAAGTCATTGTTTTTTTTTTTTCATGCACTGGTCAACTACTTCAGTAACGTCTTCTTTTAGACTAGTAAAAATATAACATCAAAAATAAATGTTTAAGTGTTTATTTTATTACACTATCTATTTGCATCTGTAGATTTTTAAAAGCTTTTTTCTCAAAATTAGTTTTTTCACACACTGAGTCAGAAATCTCCACTTCAGCAGCACTCTATATAGTTTTTTCTGAAGGTTTTTTTATTTTATTTTATTCCTAAAACAGTGGGGGGTTTTTTGTTTGTTTGTTTTTTTTCTGATGGTATTTTTGGATTTATGGAGAGATAAAAAAAAAGACATCCAAAATCTTTCTTGAAAAAAAAACAGAAAAATAAACTTTGCACCTGGCTTTATTCACGGTTCATATTTTTGTTCTGCAACTGTATGCAAATTAGGGCATTTTTAATTAGACAACACCTAATGTGCATATTTAAACATAACATTTCAGAACACTTGTAATACAAAATTTATAATGTACTGTGATTAATCAGCTAGGCAACTATGGTGATATTAGTTAAAATGTTTACCAAAACGTTTTATGGTGTCTTGCCTTAACTGAATAAATGTCCTTTTTTCGTCCTAACTGTACCTGATGGTTAGGATCTCTCCAAAGTTCAAATCCATGTCATTGACTTGTGCAATGAAGATGGCAGCCAGAGCCTCATACAGAGCGGTGCCATCCATGTTTATTGTCGCTCCAACAGGCAGCACAAAACGGGTTACACGTTTATCCACATGGTTATTTTCCTCTAGACACTTAAAGGTGATGGGCAGGGTGGCAGAGCTAGGGAGAAATAAATTGTCATCATCATGTTCAAAACTCGAAAATGTACACAAAAGGAAAATGTTGACAACTTTTTCCAGTGGCGAGTCACAACGGCCTGTCAAGATCCAAAAGGCACCAAAAAATAAATAAATGGTCCAAATGAGAACATATACGAACAGCATGTAGTGGGTGAGTAAATATTAACTAACCCTTTTAAGCATGTAGCGAAAATCTCATGCTCCGCTTTGCAGTAGCGCTAAAGCAAAATAAATCACATTTACTTGTGTTATGAATGAGAGTTCACGGTCTGTGTTTAATGTGATGAAATAAAAACAGTGTACAGCACCTGATGTCAAGAAACGTCTTTCTGTTAAGTTGCCCTCACGTACTGGGCACCAAAACAACATACTATGCAACCAGCATAATTCGATTCACGAACAAATGACTCTTACAAGCCAATTCACATAGTGATTCAAAAACATACAGGGTGACAAACTTGATTTCCAAATCAATTACTCTTATGAGCCGGTACCATGAACACTGGCTCAAGTTAAAGGGAAAGTTCATCCAAAAATCAAAATTACCCCATAAGTTAACCTCAAGCCAGTATGGCTTTCTTCTTTCAGACGAATGCAATCGGAGTTTGCAAGAGCCAAAATGTCCTGGCTCTTCCAAGCTTTTTTTCAATAGTCCAATATAATTCCAATAAACCGCATCCATCCATCATAAAAAAGTGCTCTACATGGTTCCGGGGGGTGAATAAAGGCCTCCTGAAGCTAATCAATGCATTTTTGTAAGAAAAATATCCATATTTAAAACTTTATAAACCGTAAGCTTTCGCTAACTGTCGTACGTGCAATCACTAGAGCAGGGGTGTCCAAACTTGGTCCTGGAGGGCCGGTGTCCTGAAGAGTTTAGCTCCAACCCCAATTAAACACACCTGAACCAGCTAATCAAGCTCTTACTAGGCATACTAGAAACTTAAAGGCAGGTGTGTTGAGGCAAGTTGGAGCTAAACTCTGCAGGACACCGGCCCTCCAGGACCGAGTTTGGGCAGCCCTGCACTAGAGAGTGGCTTTCCAGCGGATGACATAGGACAGGGGTAGGCAAGTTCGGTCCTAGAGAGCCGTAGTCCTGCAGAGTTCAGCTCCAACCCTAATCAAACACACCTGAACAAGCTAATCAATGTCTTCAGGATTACTAAGGCTATAGGCAGGTGAGTTTTTTTTTCAGGGTTGGAGCTGAACTCTGCAGGACTGCGGCTCTCTAGGACCGAACTTGCCTACCCCTGACATAGGACATAGGCGTAGCTTAATGTCCGGTGAGAATATGCCAGTCTCGAGAGCAAAGGAAGCAAAGTTTCTTTTGTTTAGCAAAGAAAAAACAGGGTCCTCTTAGCTTATATCGAAATCCTCCAACATTTTTCTTTACAAACCTTGTTTTATACGTCTAATTCGTGACTGGTGTTTTGTTTTGCTCTCTCCTCTGCGCTGGATCATACCTGTCAACATTTGGGTCCCAAAATTCGGGAGACAGGGCGACATTTTTATGTGTCGATTGTGTGAGAGGGATGCGAGGGCTAATCAAACACACCTGAACAAGCTAATCAATGTCTTTAGGATTACTAAGGCTATAGGCAGGTGAGTTTTTTTTTTCAGGGTTGGAGCTGAACTCTGTGCGGCTCTCTAGGACAGAACTTGCCTACCCCTGATATAGGCCTAATGAGGTTTGGGCCATACAAATTACGGGAGTTTTACCGGAGTCGAATGTAGCAAACATATAAAATACGCCCAGTGGGATTTTTTTATAGAAAGATTAAAAATACGGGAGAAATACGGGAAAATATTTAAACGGGATGATAGTGGGATAGAAAGGTAAAATACGGGAGAATCCCGGGAAAAACGGGAGGGTTAACAGGTATGCGCTGGATGGATGCACTTTTTTGGGCTTCAAAATCTTAACCCCCATTCACTGCCATTATAAAGCTTGGAAGAGCCAGGACATTTTTAATATAACTCTGACTGCATTTGTCTGAAAGAAAAAAGTCATATACATCAAGGATGGCTTGAGGGTGAGTAAATCATGGGGTAATTTAAATTTTTGGGTGAACTATCCCTTTAATGGATAGCTCAATAAGTCTCCGGTTTGAATCCGTTTGATGATTCATTTACTGAATTTAATTGTTGAGAGCGGCTACTGAATCAACATCTTATCATTATTTTCAGTTATATCCGTATCGAAATGAAGCAAGCTCTGTGGTAAATTAAATATATACATTTGAAATGTATTTCAATTTAAAAGCTCACCTGGATGAGGTACCGAGTGCAGTGACAAGGGCTTGCAGAAGTCCAGCGATGAACACAAATGGATTTTTCCGCGTCACAAGGAAGTAAAGCGAAGGCAGTACGATGACTGCATGTATCAGTAGGCCAATGATGACTGTGATGGTGTACATGCCCAACTGGCCTCCCATTTCTGATATATCATCCATCTCAACAATTTTTCCAGCAATCAGGAACATTATGCCGAGAGGAGCGTACCTGAGGTGGGAAAACACATTAGATATTTATTACCGTTACAGAAAAAAATTGCGGAAAACGTATACTTGAAGACAAAGAATGTGAACCTAAGTTAATAAAGTGTTTTTCTATGGTCATGTTTTGACTAAAATGTTCACAAATGCAACAAAAAACAATGTGCAACCGTATAATTTATAATCTAACAACATGATATCTGACAGTTGAGAAGGCATTTGTATGATTCGGTTTCATCAATTCGTGCAAAAAAAAAAATTAAAGACTCTTCTGAACTGATTCTTTTTAATC
This sequence comes from Sinocyclocheilus anshuiensis, assembly GCF_001515605.1. Lineage (NCBI taxonomy): Eukaryota > Metazoa > Chordata > Actinopteri > Cypriniformes > Cyprinidae > Sinocyclocheilus > Sinocyclocheilus anshuiensis. The sequence goes on along the minus strand of NW_015552762.1, from coordinate 54,046 downwards.
GAGTCAGTAAAAAAGATTCACAAAACAAATTCAAACTCAATCGTGAGTTAGCAGATTTTGAATCAGATTCATTCAATCGGTGAATCGTTCAGAGCCGTTATTGAGTTCACAACTGACTTCCTTACTGCACTGCATGTACTTTTTTCGGCCCTGTCGGATTCTAGATGAACCAGGAACCGTGCTTTGATGGTTTTCATGTTCGTAAAATCTTCTGTCTACTTTAACTGGCAGAAACAGGCATAGATATTCTTGTGATATTTATGACACAAACACAGTCATGATTACCAGAGAGTGAAAGCATCAAATTTGGAACAAATTTATAATAAAATTAACTACAAAAGCAACCAGGTTTATAGCTATAACTTAAGTTGTTGTGGTCTATACTAAATTATTGAGCTATTAAGCATTTATTTGTTCATGTAAAGAGACACAAATTGAAATTCTGACATAAATTGGCATATAAATAAGTTGCCGTTTAAACTGTCAAGTCAATGCTAACAATTCATTTAGATTTTAGACACAATTTTTAACTGCCAAATGAATGAATAGATGGATTTCTCTGTTTTTTTCTTTGCAAAGTGTTTTTCTATGGTCATGTTTTGCCTCGCGGCACTTCAGATGGCGACTAAAATGTTCACAAATGCAACAAAAAGCAATGTGCAACAGTAATTTATAATCTAACAACATGATATCTGACAGGCATTTGTATGATTCGGTTTCATCAATTCATGCAACAACAAAAAAAGACTCTTCTGAACTGATTCTTTTTAATTCATTTCAATTCATTATTCCATTATTTATTATATAAGTGCCAATTGTTTACTCTTTCCTCCAATTTCATTATGTTTCAATTGCTATTGTTTCAGTAAGTCTGAAATTAAAATCACAAAAACAATCTGGTGGGCCATGCCCATGACTTGGTTTACCATATTTTCAGTGGTTTTCATGAATTAAAAAAAAAAAACACTGTTTGAGAAAACCAAGTACGTAATGTGCTCAAAGCTGAAAACGTTCCCACTCTAAATCACTCACCACATGATAATGGCAACAAGCCTCATGATGGCCTCATTTAGACAGTCAAAGAAATCCCGTAGTGGTTGACCCTGTTCCTTCATGTTCCCAATGATGAGGCCAAAGCACATGGAGAAGACCACGAGTCCAAGCGCGTTGATTCCATTAACCGTTCCCAGCACTGGTATCACCTCTTCACGTTTGAGTTCCTGTGACCCGTTATTCAAACTGAACAATGTCTCGTTTACCAGAACTTTAACTGTGACCACTCGCTTGCCATATTGAGTTTTAAACTGAGGAGGGTAGAGAGAATAGAAAGAGTTACTTGGTTGTGTTTATCATCTAGATTTTTAGTGGTACTTGTGCATTAAAAACTCGTATTAAAACATTACCTGTTGCGTACAAGCTTGCACTAAATTAGGAGGAAACATGTTTCTGTTAAAAAAATGCAAATATAAAGTTATAAAAGAAAAAAAACAGATATAATAAAAATGTAAATTAAAAATGAACTTCATACCTGATGAGATCAAGGAAGGCATCTGCTGGACTGACTTGTTCTATTTTCTCCTGTTTGGTGAATTCGTCTTTAGAGCCTTTTCCCGGGTGGATGATGAGCACCATGACGATCCCGATGAACACAGCGATGATAGTGGTGGTGGTGTAGTAAACTACAGCTCTCACACCCATCTTCCCTGAAGCTCGACTGTCCAGAGCAGCCATGCCTGCACACAGGTGACGTCAAACTGCAATATTATAGTAATGCATACAGTGCCTATAGTAATGCAAGCAACAGCATATTATATTAGAAATACAGTGACAGTCAAAAGTTTGGACACACCTGCTCATTCTACACTAGAGTTCAAAAGTTTAGGTTTCGTAAGATTTTTGGTCACACTTTAGTTTAAGGTCCAATTCTCACTATTAACTAACTATTAACTATGACTTTTACCTCAATAAACTCCTAATTTGCTGATTATTAATAATTAGCATGGTAGCTGTTAAGTTTAGGTATGGGGTAAGATTAAGGGATCTAAAATATGGTCATGCAGAATAAGGCATTAATATGTGCTTTATAAGTACTAATAAACAGCCAATATGTCAGTAATATGCATGATAATAAACGACTAGTTAATAGTGAGAATTGATCCTTAAAATTAAGTGTTAGCAATTTGTTTTTTAATGTTTAATGCTCATGAAGGCTGCATTTATCTGATCAGAAATACAGTAAAAACTGTAAAATTGTGAAATATGTTTACAATTTAAAAAATTGTTTTCTATTGTAATATATTTTAAAGTGTAATTTATTCCTGTGATGCAAAGCTGAGTTTTCAGCATCATTACTCCAGTCTTCAGTGTCACATGATCAGACACAATTTTTAACTGCCAAATGAATGAATAGATGGATTTCTCTGTTTTTTTCTTTGCAAAGTGTTTTTCTATGGTCATGTTTTGCCTCGCGGCACTTCAGATGGCGACTAAAATGTTCACAAATGCAACAAAAAGCAATGTGCAACAGTAATTTATAATCTAACAACATGATATCTGACAGGCATTTGTATGATTCGGTTTCATCAATTCATGCAACAACAAAAAAAGACTCTTCTGAACTGATTCTTTTTAATTCATTTCAATTCATTATTCCATTATTTATTATATAAGTGCCAATTGTTTACTCTTTCCTCCAATTTCATTATGTTTCAATTGCTATTGTTTCAGTAAGTCTGAAATTAAAATCACAAAAACAATCTGGTGGGCCATGCCCATGACTTGGTTTACCATATTTTCAGTGGTTTTCATGAATTAAAAAAAAAAAACACTGTTTGATAAAACCAAGTACGTAATGTGCTCAAAGCTGAAAACGTTCCCACTCTAAATCACTCACCACATGATAATGGCAACAAGCCTCATGATGGCCTCATTTAGACAGTCAAAGAAATCCCGTAGTGGTTGACCCTGTTCCTTCATGTTCCCAATGATGAGGCCAAAGCACATGGAGAAGACCACGAGTCCAAGCGCGTTGATTCCATTAACCGTTCCCAGCACTGGTATCACCTCTTCACGTTTGAGTTCCTGTGACCCGTTATTCAAACTGAACAATGTCTCGTTTACCAGAACTTTAACTGTGACCACTCGCTTGCCATATTGAGTTTTAAACTGAGGAGGGTAGAGAGAATAGAAAGAGTTACTTGGTTGTGTTTATCATCTAGATTTTTAGTGGTACTTGTGCATTAAAAACTCGTATTAAAACATTACCTGTTGCGTACAAGCTTGCACTAAATTAGGAGGAAACATGTTTCTGTTAAAAAAATGCAAATATAAAGTTATAAAAGAAAAAAAACAGATATAATAAAAATGTAAATTAAAAATGAACTTCATACCTGATGAGATCAAGGAAGGCATCTGCTGGACTGACTTGTTCTATTTTCTCCTGTTTGGTGAATTCGTCTTTAGAGCCTTTTCCCGGGTGGATGATGAGCACCATGACGATCCCGATGAACACAGCGATGATAGTGGTGGTGGTGTAGTAAACTACAGCTCTCACACCCATCTTCCCTGAAGCTCGACTGTCCAGAGCAGCCATGCCTGCACACAGGTGACGTCAAACTGCAATATTATAGTAATGCATACAGTGCCTATAGTAATGCAAGCAACAGCATATTATATTAGAAATACAGTGACAGTCAAAAGTTTGGACACACCTGCTCATTCTACACTAGAGTTCAAAAGTTTAGGTTTCGTAAGATTTTTGGTCACACTTTAGTTTAAGGTCCAATTCTCACTATTAACTAACTATTAACTATGACTTTTACCTCAATAAACTCCTAATTTGCTGATTATTAATAATTAGCATGGTAGCTGTTAAGTTTAGGTATGGGGTAAGATTAAGGGATCTAAAATATGGTCATGCAGAATAAGGCATTAATATGTGCTTTATAAGTACTAATAAACAGCCAATATGTCAGTAATATGCATGATAATAAACGACTAGTTAATAGTGAGAATTGATCCTTAAAATTAAGTGTTAGCAATTTGTTTTTTAATGTTTAATGCTCATGAAGGCTGCATTTATCTGATCAGAAATACAGTAAAAACTGTAAAATTGTGAAATATGTTTACAATTTAAAAAATTGTTTTCTATTGTAATATATTTTAAAGTGTAATTTATTCCTGTGATGCAAAGCTGAGTTTTCAGCATCATTACTCCAGTCTTCAGTGTCACATGATCCTTCAGAAATCATTATCATTTGCTGACTTGCTGCTCAGTAAACATTTCTTATTATTATCAATGTTGAAAACTGTGATGCTTAACATTTTGGTGGAAAAAAAAAATCTTATAGGAATATGTAGTATAGAGTAGTGTAGGAATAATGTAGTGACCTCTCTTTTATTTGAGTTTTTTGGCTGATTTTCCTTCACACTTCAGTCGATAGTTGTTTAATACACGTTTTTAAGGAAGTACAATTTATGTTTGTCTACAAAAGTAATTTAAGTAGAAGCTTTTAGACCAAACATAAAATCTGTCAAATTCAGTGTGTCTAATCTATTGATTGGTACTGTAAAGAAAGAAAGTCTCTACATTGATGCTCAACAACAATAGCTTGTATAGCAGTCAGACAGTATATTTCCTGAAGGTCACTGACCACGACTGCCATTCAGCATTTCTCTCTATAGGACTGAAACAGCCATTGTATTGAACTATGTATGTCTTCCATTATTATGTGTGTGTGCATGTGTGATACTAAGTAGTGATCTAACTGCCCCCAACCCCATAAAAACCCCTCAGCTTTACACCCCACAGTGGCCTGGGAACCTTCTGCACAGGTCATGTTCTTGTCCTGCTGCTCTCATTAGTTCTCGTCTCCATGGTAACGATGACTTCCCCTGCATGAGTCTTATAAAGTCTTATTCTCCTATACTGCAGAGTAATTACCTTACATATACACACACACACAAACACAGTCTTCAAAGAGGAATTGTGTGTGACCCTCACAAAGAAACTCTCTAATGAGAGCTCACTCTCTGTGGCCATCAGCGAACAGCCAGAATTTACTGATAAATTTAATCATGTTCCATCAAGTAGTTGTTTAATCAAATATTTAGAGCTCTAAACTGAAATATTAAACTGCAGCGGGTGATTTGAGTAATTCCTCAAATTTTGAGGAAAGGCTTGGTACTACTTTCTAAGAAACTGGGCTTATGATTTTTACATGGTGGACAATAGAGTGGTGGAAAACCAGATTCAAACCATATCAAAAGGCCAGAATATCATAGATTTGAAGGTGGATTATATTAAGCAACCTAGAATCTCATTGACAACGATGATGGTTCTGGGCGTAATGACGAAACTGTCAGGATAAGTAGCTGAATTCAGTCGCTATAAAATAATTCGACATAATAATGTGAATGTCAGGGTTATGGACCTGTCTGTGTGTGTTTTTGCTCCTTGTGACCCAGCTTCTGTTTCCTGTTGATTGTGTTAATTTGATTCCAGGTGTGTCTAGTTCTTCCCCCAATTATCCTGTGTTTAAAAGCCCTAGTCCTTTCAGTCAGTGTTTGTCGGTTCTGAACGTCATTCTATGTGTTCCTGTGTCTCCTACGTACCCCTTGTGTTTGGATTATTAAAAGACTGTGGTTTGAAGCTATCTCCGTGTCTCTTCGTTCCGTGCTCCGAGTGGAGTGTGACAGAAGAACCGACCTAAACAGTTACCTCCGTTTGTACCCTCCGTTTTGTTTCCATTTTTCTCCCAGTGTTTTTCTTTCCGTTGTGTCCCCATGGATCCCTTCACTCGCCCCGAATTCCTCCTCCTCCTGCTGGAGCAGGGAGACAAAGCTCTCGAGGACCATACCAAACTGTTCCTGTTGGTCGCTAACATCACCAGCTACCCGGACGACGCGCTCTGCTCTTTCTATGACGCAAGCCTGAACGCCGAGTGCAGAGCGCTGTCGTCCGAAGATGGTCCTCGGGAGGAATTCGCCGCCTTCGTGGAGTGGACTCTGGTGAGAAACGGGTCGCCACTCACCATCTGCCCCGTGGATGATCTCGCCAGATCCACTCTGGTCCCAGAGCCCAGTCCACCATCTCCCAGCGTTACGGAGCATCAGCCTGAGCCCACCGATGACGGAGAGCCATTTCCCGCAGCCCCTCCGCTCGCCCTCAGCCCACCATCATTGAGGTGCGAGCCCCGCGGGACTGCCATCCTCCAGCGTCGCCGGGGTTGGAGTATCCCTCAACTCCGCCTCGGCCCGTAGACCCAGCGGCTCCACCTCGGCTCCTAGCTCCATGTCTCCTCGTTCCGTGCTCCGAGTGGAGTGTGACAATGAATCTGTGAAAATTAGAACTCTCTCCAGTTCATCCCACAAACTCCGATCTCTATCGTTAGTTTGATCTGAAGCTTCTGCATTAGCTCTCAACCAATGATTCACCGGAGCTCGCAAAGACCGCCTCCCTCAGTTCCATGTTGCACACGGAAAAGTAAAAAGAAATAAATGAATAAATAAATCTGGAAATAAATACATGTGGGAATAAATAAATATGAAAAAATAAATATGAAAAAATAAATAAATGCATGAATAAATAAATATTAAATAAATATAAAAATAAACGAAATAATAAGTAAAATAAAATAAAAATAAATGTAAAAAAAAATATATATATATAACAAATAAAAATGAATACAGAAAATAATACAAAGGAAAAAAGTAATAAAAAATACATTCAGGATTAAATTTGATTACAAATTAACTATATTTGTTTTATCAAGTCATTTATTTCTTTATTAATTTTCCTATTATTACATTTATTTATTTATCTATCTATATATTTATTTATTTGTCATTTCTGCAGGTTTGGTCCTCCATACAGGGAGCCATTAAACAATGCTTCTCAAAGATCTTCAAATCAGTGTCACTGGTCGTCGCCTCTAAAGTTTTTCCTTGTTTTGGCTTTTACAGATTTGGTTGACCCGATGACATGCTATGATGCACCACACGAGTGTGTGTGTGTGTGTGTGTGTGTTTATGTTTGAGTGTTTGATCTGAATGGACCTCTACACTCTTAAAAATAAAGGTGCTTCACGATGCATTAGAAGAACCTTTTTGTCTAAATGGTTCCATAAAGAACCTTACATCTGAAGAACCTTTCTGTTTCACAAAAGGTTCTTTGTGGCGAAAGAAGGTTCTTCAGATTATAAAAAGGTAAGAAAGAGATGGTTCTTTAAAGAACCTTTGACTGAATGGTTCCTCTATGGCATCGCTGTGAATGCACCTTTTGAAGCACCTTTATTTTTAAGAGTGTACTGTGTCATTGATGTTCAGACTTGTGACTGTGCAACTGAGAGCAAGACCGAAACAAACAGCGTACATCTGATAAGATCTTTAAAGACAGCTGCTATTATATCTGTATATCTGTTGCAATAAGTCAATATTAAATTAAAACAGACTCTATTTACTTAATACACATTTCTGGTCCTATGGTAAATGGCATTCCAAAGTCAACATTACTCCAAAGAAAAAACAATTTGTTTTAATCATCCTTCATCAAAATGTAATAATGTGCTCCACCTCTTTCCTTTTCTGAGGAAATCATGAATATCTTTTACTTTTTAACCCCTTCACTCCAGCCATCTGGTATGTAACAACCACTTTTCACAATCCGATCAATTTCTGCTATATAAAATCAAGTCCTGCCATAGTTTTTCTTGTTGAATATCATGTTTCACTCATGTTAGTGAAATGACTCGTGAATGCTGTTTCATGTGGACTCTATAGCATAAAAGCAGCACAAAGATGTACACAAACTAAAAGCATTGTCTTTTTTATTCTATATAAGCTGTTTGTTCCATAGGCAATCCATAAATCTGCACAGCAGCCATCAATCTGCCTGGAAACTATCTGCAGCTTTATTTGGAAAGCAGCAAATGCTATTTATACAGAAAGTGTGTGTGTGTGAGAGAGAGAGCTGACTGAAAGGAGCTTTTGTTCATTTCTCTGTATGGTCACTTTGACCTCTGACCTCTTGTCTGTTTGGAAAGTGAGCATCAAAGCACTGACCTCACACACACTCTCACCTGCCCCCCTTTTCTTAAACGGGTTGAACTGCTTAGAGAACCTATGTTAACCTTCCTTAAGATTTATTTAGAAGCAAAACAGGCCTAGAAGCTGGACTAGCCTTGTTGAAGATCTCAAAACGAACTGAATTCTTCTTAAAACTATTATATATGGTTTTGGTATCTATAAAATCAATTTGCAAATACATTTACAGCTGAAAAAAACACAATTGCTTCAGCCGCATGAGTGACATAACAATATCTGTCGTCCCCTTTGAGCCTGACCAGATTAGATTTGGCCCGTCCCCTGCATCATGTGTTTATCTCAGACTCATGCAGTTCTGGCTTTAGCTGGCAGAGTTGCCCATGTCTGGTCACTGGTCAGTGCCTGGTGGCGCCGCAGCGGCCCGTACCTGTGATTAAACTGGACACCAGCAGGGGGAGCACCAGCATCTGCAGCATTCTCATCAGCAGCTCTCCAGGAAAGGAGAAGTACTTCACCTCTCGATAGGACATTTTATACGGCCGCAGTCCGAATCCCAGAATTATACCTGTGAGAGAAACACACATGCACCTTTAATTGTTTTGTAAAAAATACTTTTTGCATTTAGCATTTTTTTAGCTTGAGTGTTTAGGTTATGTAACGTGTTTATGAACTGAAACAGAAGAAGAAGAAAAAGAATGTTATGATTGTGAAATAGTCTAAGTATGTTGTACTGTGTCAGTGCTAAAGTCAGAGCACAATACTGACTGTGTCAAAACAAACTTAAGAAAAGCTAATGGAATTTCTGTCACAATTTAGAACCAATTATAATGTTATCCAAAGAGAAACGGGATATTATTTTGAATTAAAAAAAAAATCATATTGGTTCCAAATTGTGACCCTGGACCACAAAACCAGTCTTAAGTAGCACGGATATATTTGTAGCAATAGCCAAAAATACATTGTATGGGTCAAAATTATAGATTTTTCTTTTATGCCAAAAATCATTAGGATATTAAGTAAAGATCATGCTCCATGAAGATATTTGGTAAATTTCCTACCGTAAATATATCAAAACTTAATTTTTTAATTTGTAATATGCATTGTTAAGGACTTCATTCAGACAACTTTAAAGATGATTTTCTCAATATTTAGATTTTTTATTTTTTTTGCACCCTCAGATTCCAGATTTTCAAATAGTTGTATCTCGCCCAAATATTGTCCTATCCTAACAAACCATACATCAATGGAAAGCTTATTTATTCAGCTTTCAGATGATGTATGAATCTCAATTTCGAAAAATTGACCCTTATGACTGGTTTTGTTGTCCAGGGTCACAATTATCATAAAAATTCAATTTAAATGTTCATTAATGAAATTCTTTAATAGTATTCTTTACGATTTTTTAAAAGGCTGAGGTTCAGTGTTTTGTTACGACATCCAATGTGAAAAAAAAAAACTGAAAAATGAAATCTAATATATAAGATGTTGAATATGATGATGGCATATCAACATACTTGCTGAATAATTCTGTATGACATTAAATATGTTCCCTGAAACATTAAGCAATTCATTGAAATTAGGCAGATTAAAGGTGGGGTAAGCGATTTTTCAAAAACGCTTTAGAAAACTGATTCGGGCCGAATAGCAAAACAAACTTGTAGCCAATCAGCAGTAAGGGGCGTGTCTACTCATGATGTGGAGGAGAGAGAGTTCAGTGAACAGGACGGACATTAGCCGAGCTGAGCGACAGAAAGATAGAGATGGCGGATAAAAAACAAAAGAGGAAAACGTTTGCGGAAACAAAACAAGGCTTAAGGCAAGAAGTAGGACCCGTGTAAATATCGGATCAGCTTTCCAGCGCTGGAGAGAACTCAAGGAGCAGAAGGCCTGCGATCGGATGCCGAGGTTGCTTGGTTTCTTCTCGATAGGTGAGTAACACCGTGTCTGCGCCGCAACAGCTAAAGTCTGTCTAGTACACTGGACGAGACAAAGTGACCGTTGAAAATCATTTGAAATTTGTGTCAATACGTCATGAACAGAACGCAGCAGCAGTTTTCTGTCGGGGATTTGTCGTGTCGTGCTGCATCCAGTGTAGACCATAGATATGTATATATATATCTATGGTGTAGACAGCATCACTGATTATAATGAGTTCCATAGTATTTTGTCGCGCCGCGTCACTCGCGTCCGGTGTAGACACGGTGTAACATTGGTTTTGCTTTGTTTCACAGAACTAATCGTTGCCTGGGTTGTGTACGTATGTGTGGGGAGGAGCTATCAAAATAGGGGCGAGACCCTTTCGGGGTAGGGGCGTGTTTGTTTTGGTAATTTCAAATGTCAGCATTGGCTACCAGAAATCGCTTACCCACCTTTAATCAGCCATTATTTGGCCATTTTGAGATTCACAATTCTATATTTTTAACAATTTTTTTTTGCCGTTTTTTTTTTTTTGTCTTTATTACGAAAGGAGTTAGTTGACAGAAAGCGAAGTGGGATACAGAGAGGGGTTGCCCAAAGTTCAATG
>NW_015552762.1:32377-43406 GCF_001515605.1 Sinocyclocheilus anshuiensis | reverse complement strand
TATATATATATATATATATATACATATATAATATTATTATTATTATAGTTATTTTATGCAATGTTAAAATTATATTATTATAATAATACATTTGTTTTTTTAATTGATAAATAATATTACATTTAACCCATATTATATAACATTTTTAGCTTTATATTTAATTGCATTTTTATTATTTATTTTATTCAAATATATTATATTCTAACCCATTAATTTTTACTTTTATTCAATTGTTTGCAATTTTTACTTTTATATTTATTTGCATTTTTAAAATGTATTTATTTTGATTCAATTACAATATTCTGTTGTAAATCTACATTTGTGTGTGTTTTTCCCTTTCAGAGTAGTAGGCACACACAATCATCTCAACATCAACATCATCTCACCAACGATGACAGCAAGGACTGTGAGGATGACGAAGGCATTGCGCCTGAAGCAGCCTTTGACGTCATCAGTGGTGATATTCTGTACGGTGTTGCGCGCCCGCTGTGAGCGCTCTGTGATGCCGTCCCGCAGCTGCTGCACTCTGCTGCGCTGCAGACGCGTCTCTCCGTTACTCTGAGTCATGCCTGGAGGAGGCGCCACACCGGACACACCAGACACCGCTGAACGATTAACGGCAAACACTCCGCTTCAGGTAATAACTGCAGAGAACAACATGCAGGTAACCTCTCTAATACAATATCCATCTAAGTAATATTAGTGGTAACTCGATTTTTACTTTTTCTGAAGAAAATGTGAGTGCACCGAAAACAAAATTGGTGTCGGATTTACATTGAAACAATTGTCACAATTACTATAGTAAATTTCACAAAAAATTACAATGAAACAGCAAGTAACATTGAATTAAACGTGAAATTTTAGAAAGTAGAAATACTGAAATAGTATTTTCTTGTAAAAAAAAAAAAAAAGGCATTTACAACTTCATTTTCACAGCGTAGTGTTTATCGTACAAAAATTGCCGTCACAGTACTAGGATGTTGTGAGGAGATGCTATTGTGTTTGCATCACTACACTGTAAAAATTATTTTTCATACTCAAAAAAACAAAGATTATTGGAGTACGTTTTACAAGAAAATACTATTTCACTCTTTTTTACTTATTTTTTTTAATATTAGTGTGTTACTTGCTGTTTCTTTGCAGTTCATTGTGAAATTTACTAGCAATTTCTGAAGTGAAAATTGTTTCTAAAAAATATATATATATATTTTTTTTTAGGGTAGGTGTTTGCAAATCAAAAGAGATTAAGTGATCGGATTGGTCTAAGGAACATTTTAGCTTGCTTTATCATGCACCAAGTAAAAACCATGAATCACATCTTGAAGAAATGTAATAGCACACTTCTCCTCAACAGACCGCAAGATTTGATGTATCAACTGTGCATGCCATATAATAATAATTAGGCTTAGTGGTTTGTTCAAATCACTAACCTGAAGTATGAACAACAATAATAATGATGCTTGCCTAAAACTAAAACACTGAAAACAAATCTAAACAGTAAAAAAAAGATTTTTCACTGTTAAAAAAAAAACGATTATTGGAGTGCATTTTACAAGAAAATACTGTTTCACTTTTTCTACTTCAAAATTTTACATTTAATTCCATTTGTTACTTGGCGTTTTCTGTAATTATTTGTGAAATTTACTAGCAATTTCTGAGTGAAAATTATTTCTACACCAGTTTTGTCTTTTTTTTTTATTGTAATCTAAATTAAATTTGTTGTACACTCTTAAAAATCAAGGTTCCCAAAGAGGTTTTCGCAACAGTGCCATAGAAAAACCATTTTTGGTTTGGTTCCCAAAAGAACCATTAATAATCTAAAGAACCTTTTTCCACTATGAAGAACCTTTTGTGCAATAGAAAGGTTTTATGGATGTTGAAGGTTTCTCTTGGAACCACTGATGCTAATAAAGAACCTTTATTTTGAAGAATGTAGGATTTACATTTTTGGATTAGATTTTTTTAGATAGATACACATCCAATGTATCCAAATTTAGGTTCTCTTCACCAACTAAAGTCCCTCTCAGTCAGGACATTAACTTCTCGTACCATTTGCACACATGCAGCCACACTGCTACTCTCCCTCTCACACACTTGTGAGACTCACATGGTCTGAGAAAACTCCCACATTTAGAACAACTACAGACAGTTACTCACATCACAATAAGGGATTCGGTCAAACCCTTCCTATGATGAAGATCCTCTGCGCTGAGAGCCTGGAGAGAAGTGTGTACATAGAAAGAAAATCGCAAGAGTTTGGAAGGAAAGGACTGCAAGCTTGATGGGTGTGAGTGAGAAGGACAGGGGAGAACCAATAGTGGAGGGAAGATGAGAAGGGGTGGAGCATGTTGAAAAAGAGAAGCTCTTTCACACACTGGAGAGGAGGAACTGCCAGCTCGACTGTGGGAGGGGCTTTGGAAAGAGCTCCTTCCACTTTAAATGAAGAGATGGAGGGAAAAGCATGTGTTTGTTTTCAAGTAGGATCCACATCAGGGGTGTCCAAACTCAGTCCTGGAGGGCCAGTGAACTGAAGAGTTTAGCTCCAACCCCAATTAAACACACCTGAACCAGCTAATCAAGCTCTTACTAGGCATACTAGAAACTTAAAGGCAGGTGTGTTGAAGCAAGTTGGAGCTAAACTCTGCAGGACACCGGCCCTCCAGGACCGAGTTTGGGCACCCCTGATCCACATGGTCTGAGACCACTCTGTATGAAAAATTACGAGGAAAAATGTTTGTTTTTTACAAGGTGTGACAAAAAAACGAATTTGATCACCTAATATGAACATCTTTGAGATGCTCTTTGGATTGTTTTCAAGTTATCCTGAGCGTGATAATCTGGTCTTGTACCAACTTGTCGGTTCTACCCCTAGTCAGTTAAAATGATATTCATAACTCATTTCACTCGCATGATCTGACATATTGAGGGCAGCAAGGTATTCAACAGAAAAACAAATGTAGGAGTGACGTGATTTTATCTATCAGGAATTGATTGGATTGTGAAAGATGGGCATTGCATCACTAAATGGAGACAGGGTAATCTGATCGTCAAAGTTGTGGAGCTTGTTTTTTATTAAAAGGTAAATTGATAAAAAGAGCTAAATGTTTTGTATGTATAATTTATGCATAATTGTAGAAGTTTAGCAGTGAAAAAAATCCATGTGCTGTGTGAGCAAACATTAAATATATTAAATATAAGGAAATGTCCTTCATTAAAAAGTTGTTTGTTTGTTTAATACATTTTAATGAAAAACAGAGACCTGACTACGCAAACATGAATTATATTTTACATTGAAAAAAAATGTAAGTTGTTCATTAGTTTTATAAAAATGTTTATATGTAATACATGTTTATTGCTGTAAAAAAGTGGCTTATATGAGCAAACATTGTATATAGTCATTTTTAAAAAGTTTATAATAAGTTTTATTTAATTATTTATGTAAGACATGTTCATTAACATGTATTGCATAACATTAAATATAGTTTACATTTTTTAAGTTTAAAAAACTTTTTTCAAATTTTTTTTATTAATATTTTTATTTGTGCAAGTAATACATGTTTATTGCTGTAATTAAAAAACTTGTATGAGTGGCTTGTATGAGCAAACATAAAATACTTTTTTATTTTTTATTTTAAAGTGTAATACATATTACTTTTTTTAATGCTTTGGTAATATTGCGCTATTCTACAGTCATGCCAATAAAGCCCATTTGAAATGAACTGAATTTAATCTAATATTATTTAGTTTTTAATACAGTCCATGTTTTCTTGTGTTTCTGAAAACTTTCTGTGTCGTTGCCAATCCACAACATCGTACAAACGAGCAAAATGGGATGATATATGACATTGTGTGGTTTTGTTTTTGGCACCGAGTGACTGGAGTTTGCATCATCATATGTTCAGTGAAATGGGAACCTCACAGAGGAACTGTCTGTGCTAAGAACAGAATGTACAGGTTAATGTGACAATTAAATAATTACAAACTGTATTTTAATTGATATGAATTTTTTCAGACTGATTAGTGAGGAAACACTGGTGCTTTAAAGGGACAGTTCCCCCTACAATGAAAATTCTGTCATTAATTACTCACCCTCATGTCGTTTCAAACCCGTAAGACCTTCGTCTTAACAGCATACGCTGTTTATGTCCAGCTGATATTCTCCAAAATGGTGCTACAGGGTGATGCAGAGATGACGAATTGTTGAATAAAGTCTTTTTTTTTTTTCTTTTGCGCACAAAAAGTATTCTCGTAGCTTCGTATAATTGCGGATGAACCCCTGATGTCACATAGATTATTTTACAGATTTCCTTGCTACGTCTCTGGACTTGGGAACATTTCAGTTGCGTTGCTGTCTATGCAGGGTCAGACAGCTCTCAGATTCCATCAAAAATATCTTAATTTGTGTTCCGAAGATGAACGAAGGTCTTACGGGTTTACAAAACGTACACTTTTGTACGTTTTTATTAATGCTAAAACGTACAATTTAGACGTATTTCAACGTTTAAAACGTACAAATCGCTACGTATTTTTAGCTAAAAAACGTACAAATATTTACGTATAGTTTATATCATTAAGATATTCATATCAATGAGACTTTAGTCTTTGCAAATTTACAGATCTTCTTTATGCACCAAGAGCTTGTAACACTCCAAAGAGAAAGGAAAAATTGAAATCGCATCATATGACCCCTTTAAGAGGAGCCGAGCTCCCCCTAGCTCCCCGTAGTTCGCACCCTGCATGAGGGTGAGTAATTAATGACAGAATTTTCATTTTAGGGTGAACTGTCCCTTTAAGAAATTTGGACAATAAAGAGTGTTGGAATAGTTAGTGTGTGTATTCTCCTGTGTGTCTCCAAATACTCAATGTTACTTTCAACCCCTTTTCAGCAGCGTCGGCCTCACCTGGAGAGAAACTAGCTCAGGTGAGCAGAATAACCCTGAACACAGTGTCTGCTAAAAGCCCTATAGGGGCTCATTACAAGAGATTGGGCAACCCTGAGTGCCATTATTAGATATTTCGCAATAACGTTCAGTAACGGTGGTATCAGGTGATTCTACAATGCTTGTATTGGACATAAAGTTTTAGACAATTTTAGTCAAATGTAAGACTGCTGAAGTGTGTAATCTTCTCATGTTAAAATACTTTCTCCTACACTTTTAAGTGGGTTGTTGGTTAATTTCCCTGAAAAATTTGGCTCTGTTAATTATTTTATTTGCAATTAGATGACTCATGTCAACTGGAAAAGGTGCAACACTCACTCTTCAAGAAATACAACTTTATTGGTTAAAATACATGCAACGTTTTGGCCATTATCCAGGCCTTCATTAACAATCCAATTAGTTGACTCAGAAATTACACACTTCAGCATTAATATATGAGGGTAGAAAATTACCCTGATATAAATTTTTGTAACAAGTAAACATTAAAAATTTATTTATCATTACTATTATTTATGTTTTTATTGACCTTTATTTTATTTAAATACATTAAATACAAGACTAAAAACATTGAATATGAAGTAAATAATTACAAAACTTGAATCAGTAAATACATGAAAATCAAACGAAACTGTAATCTAACATTCGACATAATTTCATAATATTCTATTCAAGGAATGATGGTCTCTCTCTATGAGCAAACATTAAATGTATATTCATTTTTAAGAAGTTCTTTATTCAAGTTTTTATTCATTCATTCATTCATCCACCCATGTAAGTAATACATGTTTATAACTGTAATAAGAAACTGTGGCCTGTGTGAGTGAACATTACATTAAAAAAAAAAAAGATGATTTATTAATATGTATTTATTATTATTATTTATTAACATTTTATTTACATCTATTATTTAAATACATTGAATAAAAGACTCTAAAAACACTGAATATGAAATAAATAACTACAAAACTTAAATCAGTGATTACATGAAATTCTATAAAGCTGTATAATCTAAACATAAAAGCCAAACAGTTATTTACAGTGTATTCTAGCAATGTTTATTCTGTTATATCTTATGTTATTGAAGTTACCCATAATAAATTAACCAGATAACCATAATTGTTCAGATTGTTATTTTTTCAGTTCATTTGTTTAAATAAAGTATCTGACATAAATGGACACTGTATGCCACTTTAAAAAATCAGTGTAAAAAATACTCGGTTCTATGGTGGTAAAGCTCATCAACTGTAGGTAGAGGGGTGAACACAGGGTAAGAAAGTCATTTTGATAGAGTTTGCCATTGTAAAGTGTTTTGAGGGACCCATACAAGCACACAGCGGGTCAGGGGCATTTTGGGAAATGACAAAAGAGGGACATCTGAATTAGGAGCTGAGTAACTTAGAGTTTCCATAGAAACACTGGTTGGGAGCGACAGGCAAGACTGGGAAACATCTGCTTGTTTCTGCTTTCTGTTCAGCTTTTGTTAGTGAATGTAGACGAGAAGAACTACCAGTTAATAGTAGTTTCATAGCAGAATTTTCTGACTCGTTTCAACAGCATATAGCAGATAACATTTGTTTTTATAGATGTTTTCCTTGTAGGTGAATCAATAAAGTGAGGTTCAACTAAGGTAAGAGGTGGGCTTGACTGTTTTAGGGCAGGGGACGTATGGGAAGTGTGACATCATTGAAGAGTGAGTGTTTATCTGCAGACACATGACTTCAGGCGAACGGCAGCTCATTTTGATTCATGATGTGTAATAAAAGCCAGGAATCTGTCAGATTAGTCCGATTACAGTCTCACCACCACAATAAAATAACAAAAAAAAAAAAATTTTGAATATATATGCAGTGGGTACGGAAAGTTTTCAGACCCCCTTCAATTTTTCACTCTTTGTTATATTTATTATTAAATTATCATATTTTATATGATTAAATATTAAAGGTTGGCACTCAGAAACTATCACAACAAAAAAGAAAATTAATACAAATATTTTTTAAATATATATAGAATATAAAAAACGATATATATATATATATATACAAACACATGAAGATTTCAGATGCAAAAACCTCTAAGTCCGTCTAAGTCCAGCCAAACTATGCACCAGAAGTACACGCTTACAGTTAGAGATTTGCTCCAACTCCCAGGGAACATTACATCACTTTGTTCACTGTCCGTCCCTTCCAGCAAGACCTTTAAAACCTGTCTGCCTCTCTGCTGCATTATAGCCATGTATCTCAGACCGGTGAGACAGGGTGGGGGTTTCCCAGGGGACGGGGCTGTATTTGGGGCAGGTGATGCGATCTGTTCTCCTCTCTACCCTCCAGAGAACAGAGACAGTGGGAACGCAGGGAGTTATGGGGCAGCTTTGTGCGGCCATGGCATTGTGCACCGGGGTTCCCAGGATCAGGCTTCAAACATAACCTCCCCATGCTGCTGCACAACAAGAGCTAAGTACATTGGCTCTGAATGGAAGGAGGGAGATCAGCTCATTAAAACACTGCTTCTGAAACACCATGTGAATTAAAGTCAGAAGTCTAGCGTATATGATCTCTTTATGAGTCTGTGATTTGTTTGCTCAGTTTAATGTCTACCAGATATCTGGCGTTTATATGCATCCGCATGTAAAGTCTGTTAGATTTGAACACCTACTCATTATTATGACTATTATCAGCATTATAGAATTCTATAGTAAAGTCATCAAAACAGTGAAATGTGGAATTATGGAAATTATGTTGTGAGCAATTTAAACAAATGGAAACTATCTCTGCTCTGCAATTCTGGACATTTGTTTTTTCATATGGGATGCTACTACTGAAAGAGGAACATGTATGATGGACACTCTTTGGCTGCTTTCTGCAACATAATCTATTGTAACTATTATTAAACATTTTTGTTCATTCAAATAATGCTGAAAAAAATATAAAACTAAACAAAAATGAGAAATGTTGCCAACTAAGTTAAGACATAAATAGAAACTAAATTTAAATGTAATTTAAATAGTAATATTTAAAAACAAAAATGAATAAAAATGACAAAAGCACATAACAAAATGACTAAATATTAAAGTAAAATTAAAACTGAAAATATAAAGAATAAAAGCTAATTCAAAATATTAATAAAAACAAAACACTGAAATTACTAACTAGAAATAACTAAAACTGACCTAAAAAGAAATCTAAATAGTGATATTTAAAAAAATGAATACAAACAGAATTACTAAAAATTAAACTAAAATGAACATATAAACATTAAGGCTAATTCGAAATATTATTAATAAATTATATAAAACTAATGGGAAATGTTGCCTTAGCAACTGTTTAAGCTGAAACACTAAAATTACTAAACAGAAATAAACAAAAACTGAAATAAAGCTAAATAGTCATATTTAAAAATAAAAAAAATTTACATAAGCACATAATAAAATTGCTAAAAATTTAACTAAAACTGAAAGTATTGAAATACAAGCTAATTCAAAATATGAATCAAAACTAAAATGGGAAATGTTGCCCTGGCAATTAACGTTTTAAATGGATAGTTCACCCAAAAATGAAAATTTGCTGTTAATTTACTCACCCTTAGGTCATCCAAGATGTAGGTAACTTTTTTCTTGAGTAGAACAGTAAACAAACATTTTAGCTGAAACCGTGGTCCTTGGTGATTGTATAGCCTAGTAAAAGTCAGCAGCTGCATGTTTTTGAGAATAAAAAAGCAAAACGAGAAACACAAAATTAATATCTGTGGCTCCTGACGATATATTGAGGTCTTATGAAGCGAAACGACCGGTCTGTGCAAGAAACTGCACATTATTTACAACATTATCACCTGGAATCCATCCAGAGCCTCGGGAAAACGGGGAAGTCCGATTCTTTTCCGCGAACTGATTCTTTCGGACGGTTCATTTCAATGAACTGGTTCAATTCACTAGTTCGTTTACGTAATGGCTATCATTAAAGCACCCAATAATGATGCGAAATGTGGATGTTTTACATGTCTAAAGCATATAAAGTAAATAAACTTGAGTTCATCAGCTCCCCTTTTTACTTGAAGAGAAACCATAAAAACTTAAATGCAATAACCTTAAATAACTTTAACTGGAGGCAGAATGAGTTCATTTATAGTATCACATACGCCAGTATTTTGGCACATTTCGAGACAAAAGTGAGTTTTGAGTGGGTAGCCTAGTAAAGCTGCCGTCTGGCCGGGTTAACAGTGGTTATTGTGTGGTTAGTTCTTCACTAGTTTATAATGAAGTGCTGTGACTTTGTGATGAGTCTGGCTGCTGCCGAGCACAGAATCAGCATCAGTTTGTGCAGCTTTTGTGTGCTGCATGTTTTAGGTTTCCATCTCTAACAAGAGAGCAATAGCGGCTTGCTTCATTTTTAAACGATGCGGTTTGACGTATTTCATGTAATAAGCCAGGATTAACAATAGCAGTTTATAATAGAGAATATAAAGGCTGCTGCTGTAACAATAGCACTTTATGGGTCTCCTCAGGCGTCTGATTTCTTTGTCATTCATCAGAGTACAGCATGAGAGGGCCTGAAATCCAGCCGTGAGAAAGACAAAACCAACTAAATGGATGAATGGCTGTCAAAATCACTGTAGAGCTGGAACATTAAACAAATTAATTTTAAAATAAAAATAGACATGCATACCGGCGCATTTTCAAGTGGGACAAGATCAAAACGCTAAAAAGCGCAGTGTTGCCAACTAATTTTTAGGGGAAGTTGCTAAATGAAGGTCAATTTGTTGCTAAAAGTTGCTAAATCACATTGTGACGTCATTGCGTGATGATGTCATTACGTAATCACGACGCAAAATTGTGTCACTACATCAGATCTCAGCAAAAAAAAAATATTTTATATATGTTAATTTAGATTTGTTTGTAAAATCATATAAATGCATAATATAATATTAAAACATAAATAAATATTTAAAATACACCATTGAATTATTGAAAACGTTCACATTTTTTAACGATTGCAATTTAAGTTTTTGTTTTTATTAGCTAGTAAACTAGAAAAACTACACATTCTGAACAATTATACTTTTAAGCAGTGTAGTAGCAGTAGTCTAAGAAAAGTCTGTAAAAATAGGGCACAATCTACAATGTTAATATGAAGGAATTTTGGTATTGATATATATTTGGTATAAAGGTATTGATTTTTCACCGTTTTTTTTTTTTTACCTGCATTTTAAATTACGCATTGTATTTTGTGTTACAACGGATAATGTCCTGGGATTGTGAATTACTATACCTTTTCCATTTGTACATATTTTTCTTACAGTGTACTAACTGATCAACCAACGCAGGTACAAGCTACTACCATTGTGTATCATAAATGAACAATTATTCAATTAAATTGAACAGTTGCAAATAGCAATTAGAATTTAATTCATGTGATGTGTGTACTTCTAGGCATCTTTGGTTTCCTCTTTTTGTGTAATTTAGATGTAAAACGTGTGCTTTTTATCATTTGAGTCACTTAACCCAAGTTGCTAAAAGTTGACAAATTCATTTTTAAAATAGCTACATTTGTTGCTAGGTGCTTTTGGAAGAGAAAGTTGCTATGGTAGTGTGAAAAGTTGCTAAATTTAGCAACAAAAGTGCTAAATTGGCAACACTGAAAAAGCGCCATCCGGTGGACAAATCAGACATGCGCGTCCAAACTTTAGTGATGAAACGTGTCCATGATGTTTAATCATTTCATTCTAAATATCGCCACTTAGTGGACAAATCAGGCAAAGAACACTATGTACCAGCAAATAATAATAATAATAATAAAAAGTATCTCGACTGAATTTTATTAACGAATTATGTTATTAATTTATTATCTAAAGATTTATGCTTAAATTCTTGTAGGCACATATAAAAATAAGTATTTTTCAAAACGTTTTTAAATTTATTATTTGGAATGCCTAGTAAAGGAAAATCTGCCAACAAATATCCATCATACATTTTCATCCTTCAGTAGGAAAAATAATACAAATCTGAAACATTAAAATGCATGTCAATTCTATCTATCTATCTATCTATCTATCTATCTATCTATCTATCTATCTATCTATCTATCTATCCGTCCATC
>NW_015552762.1:27866-32178 GCF_001515605.1 Sinocyclocheilus anshuiensis | reverse complement strand
TATCTTTCTATCTATCTATCTATCTATCTATCTATCTATCTATCTATCTATCTATCTATCTATCCGTCCATCTATCCATCTATCCATCTATCTATCTATCTATCTATGATTAACATATGTATTTTAAATATGTTTATTATTTAATATTCTTATTACCGGTATTTACTTTTTTCCCTTTTTTTTTGTTATATTGTTGTTATATATTAAATATATTAAAATATGTTATGTGTGTGTGTATATATATATATATATATATATATATATTAAATATGACACATTTTGGTCAATACATTATTCCCATATTATATTTCTGACTTTACTATTATATATAAATAAAATAAATATAAAAAAAATTAAAAACAATAATAATAATAAACAAAACAAAAAATAACATTTTAATATTTAAAACAATTCATATGAAAAACCCGAAAACAAAATTACTAAAAATGACAAAAGCACATGACAAAAATTAAAATTGAGCTAAGATTAAAAATGAAATTATAAAAATAAAAGCTAATTCAAAATATTAATAAAAACAAAAAGGGAAATGTTGCCATGGCAACTAACTGTTTAAGTTGGAAATACATAAACCTGGAAATACATAAAAACTCAAACGGAACTAAAACTAATACTGAAATAAAAATTATTTAAGCGTAAATATAAATACATACAAAAATAAAAAACTGACAAAAGCACATAACAAAAATACAAAAAATTTAAAGTACAAATTAAAACCGAAAATATAAAAATAAAAGCTAATTCAAATATTAATAAAAAAGAAGAAATGTTGCCTTGGCAACTAACTGTTTAAGTTGAAGGAATAAAATAACTAGCTGGAAATAAAAACTAAAGTAAAAAATAAAGCTAAATAGTCATATTAAAAAAAACTGAAAAATGACAAATCATATAAAAATACTAAAAATTAAACAAATAATTCTCATGCTTCTATTTCTGACTTTACTATTATATAGAGGGCAGTCCTGGCCTAATAGTTAGAGAGTCAGACTTGTATTTCCGATGAGTACAGGACACCAAACTTGGCCACACGCCACTTTTTTCACTTTATTCTAAAATATGCATAATAATGCACCCTCAGTACTTTTTCATAAGTGAAAACAAACTGCAAAACAGATAAACACGTGAAACAATAACATGATGATGACTTCACCGTAACACCACCAGTACCCATGAGCTTTGCCCCGTCTGCTGTTAACGGGTTTAAGACGGCTTTAGCACCCGCACACCTGCCACAAACGCTTCCCGCTTCACACAGTGCATGCTGGACGTACTGAACATACTGTACATTCTCAAGATGAGCGCTCAGGACTGCCTCCAGTCTGCTGCCGTGCTGCTCTCGCTGCTGCTGGACTCTCTGGAGAACACAGACTATGTGGAGGACTGGGAGCTGTGTCTGAGGTTACTGGAGAATCTGAGTTTGGATCTGATCACTCAGGTGCAGTGTTTGCTGGAGGACCGGGCGGTGTGCCTTCGGTTTCTGGGCTCGTTGTGGGCAGATGATCTCTCCACCTGGGCTTTTCTGAACATCTAGACCTCCAAGTCTATTCTACAAATCAGCAGAGGATGGTTTTCCAGAAGATTTCACTGACTCTTCTCTGCTATCATCATACTCTGCTCAACATTCACAAATATTTATATTAAAAGAAAGGCTTAAATTGCTGTCAGTTTGGATTATTCTTGATATATAAAGTCACAGATCAAGTCAAGAAAATTAACTACTTTGCACCTGTCAACTCTATTATAATTTCTTTGGTTAACGAGGACATTTGTAATTTTCGTAGCACTGTACTGCTTGTATTCACTGTAAACACAGTCATATGAAATACAAATAAAGTGAGGGGCCTTTAATCATCACGTTTGTGTGTTGCTCAAATTTACTTCACAAAATTGTAAAAAAATAAAAATAAATTAATAAATGTAAACAGTAAAATGAAATATAAATACTAAACTATAAATAATTATTTATAATTTAATTACTATTTTACTACCATTTTAGTCAATATAAACAGTAATATTAAATAAACTGGGACCTTTTTAAACGCTACATATTTCTGTTACTAAAACTACAATTTACTTCATAACATTATTAAAAAAGTAATTAAATGTAAAAACAATAATGTGAAATATAAATACTAAATTATAAATAATTATAATTTAATGACTATTTTTAATACAATTTTATTCAATAAAATCAGTAATATTAAAAATAAACTGGGGCCTTTAAACACCACATGTTTCTGTGTTACTAATACTACAATTTAATTCATAAAATTATTTAAAAAGCAGGCTAATTAAATGTAAAAAAAAACAATAATGTAAATATAAATACTAAATTATAAATAATTATTCATAATTTAATGACTATTTTTAATACAATTTTAAACGTACTAAAATCAGTCATATTAAAAATAAACAGAGACCTTTAAACACTACATGTTTCTGTGTTACTAATACTACAATTTAATTCATAAAATTATTTTAAACGTAAATCAATGTAAACACAGACGGACCTTTAATCAGCACATGTGTCCATGTTAATAAAACTACATTTGACTTCATAAAATAAATAATAATAATAATAATAATTCAATGTAAAAAAAAACAGTAATATGAAATAGCCTATAAATATATAACTAGCCTACTAAATGCTTTTTTACTAAAACTACAAAATGTTTCACAAAAATGATATATAAAAAATACAGCAAAAAAAGTGTCGACTAGCATAAAAATAAAATAAAATAAAATAAAATAAAATAGGTTTACGGAAACCTGTGAGGAAAACTACATTTCCCATAATACATCACGCGAGCAGGAAGTGCGTCACTGCTCAGTTACGTGTCACGTCAAAAGGTTCTGTACACAAATATCACGGGCTGCTTAATTTTTACCACGAAATGTGATCGTTCTCTCACAGCGGACCTAAACTCGTTCTTCAAACATCGTGGCTGCTGGAACTCGTAAGTTATTGTCCGGTTGTTTCCATAATGTTTCGCTGACGGATGAATTGTAGCGGAACAGTGCTCCGGTCGCTGTGACAGAACCTCTTTGACTCTACTATTAATTACGCAATGATTACGTGTCATGAAATACATTTATCAAGCGGTATTTTTCGATACTCAAACCTGAAGACACAATTTCAATCAACCGATATTACAGCGATAGCCATTTAAATAGTTTGACATCAGTTTATCTTGTGTTTCTCATACTTACTTTTTCTGTATTTTTGTATATTGGCGTTTAGCTCATAATTTAGTATAAACATTAATTAAAACGATTAAACTACTTTAGGTGATATTTCTCATTGTTTATATCATTTTATAAATTTGTTTATATATGATACTTATATTATTATTATTAAATATTATATAATTTATATAATAAAATGGCTAGTTTTTTTAATAGATTTTTTTATTTATTTTTTATATATTTTATCTATCACATTTCATTTGCTAAAAAGAAAATTATATCCCCCCCCCCCAATTCTCATTACAGTTATATATTTTAAAAATTGCAGTCTTAAAAATAGGCTTCATCTTAATGCAAAATATAATTTTCTTTATATTTTGGGGGAAAATTTAACCTGGGAATTTATTTCTTTATGAGATTCACGCTTTTTGATTTATTGATGGACACATTCCTGCCAGTCTGGCTCCAGTGAACTTGTTATTAATGTCAATATTAGATGTACATCACGAATCTTGATGAAGTTGCTCTCTCCAAACAGTGCTGGTGTTGATGGAGTGTCTCGTGCCTGTCTGAAGGGTTATATGTCAGGATGAGTGGCGTGGCGCTCGCGCTGGAGGTGGTGGTGGTGTTCTTCCTCGCGCTCTTCCTGCTGCACCGATATGGAGATTTTCGCAAGCAGCATCGGATGGTCCTGTTCGCCACCCTCCTCGCCTGGTTCCTGTGCTTCCTCATCGTCTTCATCCTCCCGCTGGACGTCAGCACGGTGAGACCCCCTGCATGTGTAGAGACCAGAGTTAAAGGTGTTGTGGTGTAGTAGTTACAAATCTGGGCTGGTGACTGAAAGGTTGCAGGTCTGAACTGCGTAAGGTGTGATGCAGAAAGAAGTGTGCTTAATTGCCGGTTTGAATGATTACGTAATTGTGGCATCCATAATTGTAATCGCGATTAGGAACTCGATTAATTGTGCAGCCCTAGCTCTCCGTATGGATTTAAGTGTGATGCATTCATAATGCATAATGCATTCAAAAATGCATTCATAGAAAATCTGTGTCAGAAAATGTATTTATTTTTTGTTTTATCTATATATTTATTTTATTTTTATTAAAAA
>NW_015552762.1:12229-27712 GCF_001515605.1 Sinocyclocheilus anshuiensis | reverse complement strand
GGGGGGGGGGGGGGGGGGGTGCAATTGCTGTAAAATTACAAATAATCATCCAATAACTACGAATAACTGAATTTCATGCAAAAGTTTCTGCAGGCATTAAAAAAATTCTTAATTCATCCTTGCACAAATTAAGGCCTTAAAAATGTCTTAAATCAGAGCAGAAAGTCATGGCATTAAAGTTTGCGTGAACTGCAATAAAAATCAATATCTTCCTCAGTATTTTTGTTTTGTTGCAAATACAAATATCCAAATAGACTTAAATCAAGATACTGTACATTTACTTGAGATCCCAATTGAAGATATGAAGTGTTGTTTTCTGAGAAACTGAACAAAATTATATGAGTTTGTTTAAATCAAGAACAAATATCTGTCAGTTGGGGTATCAGAACTTATTTTCCTTTGAATTAATTAGATTTTTCTGATATTTGTCCTTGTTTTGATCATAAATCCACTTCATTTTGATCAGTTTCACAGAAAACGAGACTTCTTGTCTTATGTCATTTTGCCTCTCAAGTAAATGTATATTGATTTAAGGATTTTTACACATTTGCACTGAAAAACAAGACAACAATTCTGAGTAAGAACATTACTTTTTGCAGTGTGATCAGAAGGTACAGTAAACGTTGTTTCCATATTCTAGTGGTTGGGAAATAAAAAGTGATTGAGATCTGTTGGAAGATGTATTTTCGAAACTTTGAAGAATTGCTTATACAAGACAACATTTAGAGAACATATTGACATATTATGTTCCATTAATTTTAATCATTAAATAAATATTCTTTACTTGGTCTTAAAAAGTCTTAAATTAACCTTCATAAAACCTGCAGAAACCCTGTGTATATAAAAAAAATAAGTAGTAGAATTAGACTAGGGAATAATGTTTGCATTTATAATTAAGGCATTTAACATATGCTCTTATCTAGAGCCATTTACCAAACCTGCTGTAATATGCATGACTTTCATGATCAACAGATGGCAAGCATGCAATTCAGAACATTTCCTGCGAGGAAAGAAGCGCAATCTAAACACAAAATGTAAAAGCAGTCTGGTTTTCCTTTTGACTAAGCCACTGTTGTCTTATTCTCAATCCCTGTGATGTGTTGCTTCCACAGACCATATATAACCAGTGTAAGACTGATAATCAGGCCCACCTGGTGGCGATCAAAACTGTCAACCATGATAACTCCTCCAACTCTTCAGTATTTCCAACACAAAGGTAAACACGTTTGCTTTGGTCTAATGAATAGCACAAGGAAGAACTAAAGCCCTGAAGTGTGTTTAAACACTGTTGTACAAATAGTGCGAAGCCTTTTATGTTGAGTTAACACTGTTAATATGGTTATACATTAACTTTTCAACAACATTCCACCTTCTCCTGACTACAGGGTCCCAAAGATTTGCCAAAAGCCTTGGAGTTACATCCCAGATGGAATTCTGCCTGTGTTTTGGAGGGTGGTGTACTGGACCTCACAGTTCCTGACATGGTGCGAGAGAAATTGTCATTCCCCTGGTTCTTCACAATTAAGTGCAACAGTAGGGTTCTGTTAACAGAACTACCATGAGCTCTGATATTGCTAAATGATGTTTTAAACCACAGTAGTAAGATTAGATGCCATATTGAATTTAACACGGATGAAAACAAGGCTGTGAAGGGTAGACTAATGGTCTTTACGATGGCACGCACTGTATAAAGATCCTAGATCATATCATTTTCGCCAACTCACAACTTTTATTTTTTTCTGGAAGACATTTCATCAGTTGAACAATCGGTATGTTCTTTAACAACAGTACTATCGACTGAACGCATTTCTGTGCCTCACAGCCTCTTTTTTTTCTTTTTAGTCCAGTCAAAAATTAAATGTGGCGCTACTCTGACTAAGGTCTGCAAATTTTTTCACTTATTAAAAAGTAATTAATTGGAAATGGACATTACACCTAATTAGCTCAGCAGTGAATGCTAAATCCATTAAAGCATCGCAAATCATGCAATTAAGTATACAACTTAATATATACAATATTTATATATATTTAAATATTTTGCAGAAAATTTATTGCAAAAAAATTTTGCATTTTTATTATTATTTTTTAAGCCTACAATTATTAATTTAGTATTGCAATAGAATTTTGTTTCAAGGCTTCATGGAATAGTTCATCCTCCTATAAAATAATAAAAAAAAAAAATTGTATTTGTATTTAACCGGGAAGGTCCCATTGAAATACAACTCCACTACTGACAGTCTAGCATTAGTGACATGAAATCATTTCTGTTTTATGCCACTTTTTGTAATTACAAATTCAATGAGAGTTTTTGCTTTTACTGAATTGTAAATGATTTGAGAATGTCTTGTTTCCATGTGCGCAGGCTCTTGATTCCCTTCATGCAGTCATATGCACGTTCAGGAGGTTTCTCCATCTCAGGAAAGATAAAAACGGCTCTTATAGAAAACGCCATTTATTACGGCACATACCTGCTTATCTTCTGCTCCCTGCTCATCTACGTCGCCGTCACTCCGAAGTTGCATCTCTCCTGGTCTGTGTCCCGCCCTCATCTTTCGCTCTTCAAACAATCACAACACTCCTTTCATTTGTAGACCAATGCACATCTAACTTTTTTTACTCAAATGTGTTTTAAGGTCTGGCTTGCGGACGATCGGCATTACCGCCGCCAACACCTGGGGCTTGTTCCTGCTGGTGTTGTTGCTGGGATACGGCCTGGTGGAAATCCCGCGCACCTATTGGAGGGCATCGTGCCACGGGCAGCTGCTGGCAAAGACGTACTTTAAAGCAGCAAAACTGATGACGGAAAAAGCAGATGCCGAGGAAAACCTGGAAGACGTCATGGAGGTAAGAGATCATCGATTCTTTGATCAAAGTTCATGCATTATCTTATCAGTGCATACGTAATGTGTCCACACTTTTACAGGATGTCAGAACAGTCAATGAGACGATCAAATACAATCATCCTCTACGCAAATGCATTGACACTATTCTGAAAAAGGTAAGTTTAATGTAATCTACATCCTACTGACTGTGCATGTGTAAATATGGCGCATTAACACCCCCACGTCTTTGTCAGTGTCCTGTAGAATACCAAGAAAAGATGGGCAGGAACATGGACGATTATGAGGACTTCGATGACAAAGGAAACCCTTATCCTAGTAAAAAGAGTTTAGTCAAATTACATAAACAGGTAATAAAATCACTACAGCTATATAGAATGTTAATATAAATAATAATATATATAAAGCATATTCACTGACTAATGCATTTATAATAAATATTATTTAAAATTTAAATTTTTTAATTTAATTTAAAATGTATCATTTGAAAATTTAAATGTAATTATAAAATATAGTAAAAGACAATTTTATATAATTATAATATATAGTTATTATATTAATATCATTTAATATAAATAATTGATTTGTACTAAACATATACTTTTTAAAAATAAACAATTATTTGTATTAAAGTGCCCCTATTATGGATAATGAAAGGTTCATATTTTGGTTTTGGGAGTCCCCAACAACAGGTTGACATGCAAGGTCAAAAAAACGTTTTCATTGTCTTATAATATGCATTTATTTTTACCTTACTTGCTCAACGACTCCCAAACGATTCGCTCAACGATTCATTTTTCCAAACCCCTCCTTTGCGTGACGCTAATCTGCAGTGATTGGTCAGATTGGCCTCATTTTCATTTCATCACGTCTGTAATGCCTGATAAAGCGTTTGTGAGCGCAGTGCTGCTTTGTGTACAGCGTTACCGAGAAACCGCTATTATTACCGCTCCAAAAGCGGCACCTAGTGGCAAAGAATGAATTTGCATTTTCATTCAGACCAATGCTAAAAGACCAACAAGTGGGTGGGCAATATGCTAATGTTTCATGTTGACTTCAAGATGAAACGTCTTGGGATTCGTTTAAAAACGACTCGTTTCAATGATTCAGAGTGGACTCTTTCTTTTGAGAGACAATAACTTTATACACGGAGCACTTTCAGATTTAAAACTTTGCAGGATGTTTTCATTCACTTAGAGCTGTGTTACACACTGCATGAAAGGTAATTTTCAAAAATACATAATAGGGGCACTTTAAAATTATATCATGATTGACTTGTATTGTAATTGCATAGTAATAATATCTCCTGTCAGGTGATCTATGCTGTTCAGAGGCATAACCGTACACAAGTTCAGTGGCAGATTCTATTGGACAAGGCTTTTCACTTAGAGGACGTGGCCAAAAATGAGAGCAGCTCCACCCACAAGTTCGTTCACAGCTTCCCTTCTGCTGAACCGCCTGGGTGGATCAGCAAGTACCTGTACACGCCCACTGTGGGTGAGAAAACCTGTGAATACATTTCTGTTCTTAATACAATAACACCTTTAAAGCACGAGGGCCTGTTAACAATGAGCGCGCATACAAAGAAGACTTTAAAACAATGCATTCCTGTTGACCCATTCACACCCATTTTTGTCTTTTTTTAATGCCTAGAAAAAGTGCTTTATTATGAAAAGGTCTTTAGGAGAGCATTGTTTCAATTTAAAATGTTTTTCACCCTTGTTTTCAGTGTGGGTGAGAAATACACCTGTATTCCAGCAGTTAAGTGTCATAAGTATATCAGTCATGTATATCTGTGCACCAGGACTAACTGGAACCCATTTTTAAAGCTCAAAAAAAAAAATTCTATGCAAGCATATGAATGCAAACACTTTAATTTTATGTGCTGTTCTGAAATGTGTCCAAAATAAATTTTTAATGGAAAGCGAATGCACATTCTCAGTGTTGTCACAAGGGCTGCTATTACAAACGTTATCACAAACTTTCTTCTACAGTCAGTGTTCTCTTTCAGATCAAATATTAACATGTTGAAAAAACATTTAGGCTTTTCCAGGCCTGTAAATCACAATTTTACATTTTCAAAAATGAAAATTCTGTCACAATTTATTCACCTTCAAGTTGTTCCAAACCTGTATGAGTTACTTTGTTCTGTTGAACATAAAAGAAGATATTGAAGAATGTTAGTAACCAAACAGTTGCCGGTAGCCATTGACTTCCATAGTAGGGGAAAAAAATTAAGACTTTCACCGCTATTTATTTGTGTTTGCTCACTTCAATCTTGTCCAATCTTTTCTTCAACCCATGTTTTACTTAGGTGGCTTCATTAAACAAAGAGTTTGTATTAAACCAGACTGTTGCACAAAAACACACAAGTCTAGTGAGATTGCAACATTTGTGGAACAGTCTTTTGCCGAATGCTGACAGAAATACCAATAGTTTTATCATCAAATGTCAAGCCACTTTGAAAAGACTCTGGAATGGTTGCTTCATTTCAGCACACACGACTTATGTCACCTACCCGTGACCTTACAACACAAAGAGAAGAAGTTGGTTGTCTGGTCGAGGCCATTTTTTTAAGAATGGATGTCAATGGAGGAGAGGCTTCACTACGCAGAATAAACTGCTTTTGTGGGAAAACAGCTTATCGTTTAATGAATCAACAGCCTATATAATATGTTCAACACGTTTACAATTAAACATTCATTTTGGATTGATCTGTTTTTTTTTTTGAAAAGTTATGTTTTTTTAAGACACAGTCACAGACATTTTTGCGACAGGTAGGATTCAGTTTATGGTACTTCTCATTCATTTCCATGGCATCCGCCAATGGTATTTGACTGTTGCACAACTGACAGAATTCAATGAAGTTAGGGCTGTGATGTGATTGGTTATCAGGGCCCAAGTTGGCTGTTACACTTTTTTTCAATGGTAGAGCTTGCTATCTCCCAATAATAAGACCATCTCTGGATGGAAGTCTGTGGGATTTTTGCCTCTTTTGTCATCCAGCGTCTCGTCAACAAGCCAGACAATTTGAGGTGTCAATAATGTCTGAAGCACAAACATTGCACAGTTGTATATTTAGCGTTTGAGGTTTGTTCAAATCACTAACCTTGAGTAATAAATGTTGTAAATAAGCAGTTTGAATATGTCGTAACCTCGTGCATCTCTCTCTGTGTCCTGTAGAGTGGTACTGGGAGTGTGTTTTCCGCCGGTGGTGTTATCGCGTGCTGGCTGTGGTTTTGTGCGTGTTCTCTGCAGCCGTGGTCTGGTCTGAATGCACCTTCTTCAGCACACAGCCCGTTCTGTCTCTCTTCGCCGTCTTCATCCAGCTCGCAGAGAGAGACTACAACTATGTTTACATAGAGGTGAGGAAACACAAGTGCAATTACACACATGTACTGGAGAAGGCTGCATATGGCCAATCAGAAAACTGCATACTGCCGTTAACACAGCTAAAGGCTGAAGCCAGGGTCCAAAATTAACACCAAGATGAAAATTTATATACATATACAATTACAATGAACAGCCATCCAATGCAGTTAACAGTGTTTGTAGCAAGAGCTTATTTGCAACACTAGTCTCTAGAAAGGCTTTAATAAACTACAAAAATAAAACCCTAAAACATACTGAAACTGTAAAAAAGTGCTATATAAATAAATGAAATTTTAGGCATTCTAGATCAAATTTGGATACTAATTATCCATCGAGGTAAAAGTTTGAAGAAAAGCTGGGGCCTGTACCATGAAGCCGGTTTAGCTGGCTAGCCAGGTAAGTTTCAGTTTAGTTTGCACCAATCCTGGGTTTTAAGTACCATGAAAGTGGCTTGGCTTTTAGTAGTGTTCATCACCATAGTAACTTACATTCCACAGCTAACCTGCTCCGGGGCAGGTTATGTTCTGGTTTAGAAAAGATTGGAAAATTGACCAATCAGCTTCAAGCAAAGTGACACATGTCTGACACAATAAAGCCACTCCCCCAGTATCTCTTGCTCCAAATTAAAGGACGCTATATAGTAAAACATTTTTAAAGATAAAATTGTCTGATTTTTAGAGATGATTATTTTTTTTATAATTATTTGATATGATTTATATAATTATTATACCCTTAATCTGTTACACAAGCTAGCTTAGTTCAATAGTAATTAAGATTTTATTTTAAATTAATATAAACATATAGATAATATGCGATATAAATAAGTTTTAGAATCAATAGCTTTAAACATGACTATATATGATGTTTTCTTTAGGTTTCCCTCTTTCATGGATAGATCGTTTCATCTTGTAAATGTGTTTAAATTCTTCATATTGTTCAAACTTTTAATCTTTGGTAGTGAATCGCACTGACTCTCTCACGAGAAGTGAATCACAGTTTCAAGGCATGTGATTGGCTGTTCATTACTGATGTCACTCTTTCGTGTGCACGTGCCCCATTACCTCAGGATCAAGCCTGAGTTGACAGAGAAAGTTGATGATCAGCTTCATGGTACCAGCAAAGCCAGATTGGACTGGTTTGGTTTTGTCAACTCAAAACTAATCCTGTAACCCTGAGTTTGTTCAGCCACCATCATGGTACAGGCCCCAGGTTTTTACTTGAACTTGGTGATTTGCGCGTATTAATTTCTGTACTTAATCTCAAACTGAAACTTTGTTTGTAAACCATTTTACTTTCATAATAACTCATTTGATCTAATCGCAACAGGCCTGTAAATGATCACTGGGGCTGGATGATATTTGTGTTTTTTTCCCAGCTTTTTATTCAAAGTTTAGTTTCAAAACTTTGATCTGAAATTGTTTTTAAAAAAAATGGTTTTCCAATAAGAATATAATTGTACTTTTATGCTTCTAAAATTTACATACATATATTTATATGTGTGTGTGTGTGTGTGTGCTATGAAGAAAGGTTTTGATCCACTTCAAATGTTGACTACTATATATATATATATATATAAATTTGAAAAAAAAAATTATATTAAATATATAATGTATGAAATATATAATATTATTTTAATTATTACAAATAGTATATTATATAATTATATAAAATTATATATATATGAAATGTTCGCAAACCATTTTACTAAGTGAATCAGAAACAGAATTCAACAATAAAAAACATGTTAACAACAGGACTATTGGGAATTAATGGTAAAATATGACTTGGGGTTAAAAAACTGAAACCTGTGCATTGTTATTTTGTCTTTGTCCACTAGATGGCGTGTTTTGTCACCATATTTTTCTTGTGTTACTGCGTGTACTCCACTGTGTTCCGGATCCGAGTCTTTAACTACTATTATCTGGCCCCACACCACCAGACGGATGCCTACAGTCTGCAGTTCAGCGGCATGTACGAAACACCATGTGACTCTTACAAAAAAAATCTGCGGCTTGTTTTGATTAGTTGCTGTATCAGTAATCCTCATATAATTCTGATTGCTGTGCAGGTTGTTTTGTCGTTTGACCCCTCCGCTGTGTCTGAACTTTCTGGGTGTGATTCACATGGATTCCACCATCTCCCATCAGACGAGACAGCCGACAGCGTACACTTCAGTAAGTCACACACCACCCTCACGGAAAAAATATGATCACATTTCTGTAAAATTAGCATCAGTAAGTAATGCACCAATAAGGATTAAATTAAGCAACATTTAGAACTAATCAAGCATTGAAAAAGCTGTGTTGCACCACTTAATTTTAAACACAGATGAACAAAGATTAGAATTCTAACCTGTGATTAAAACCTTCATGTACAGGTCAATTTAATTGTAGGCTATTTTTATTATTATTATTATTATTTAAACCTCCTCACCTGCAATTTTAAAGTTAATCTCTAGCAGATTCAAATGAAATAATGTGTAATATAGTGTAATATATCTTTAAGAAAATGAATTGGCCACCCAAAAGACAATAGTGTTATTATTTAGTTCAAGTCAGTTCAGTTAATTTCAATAACTGTGTAAAGTTCATCAGTTGTGATATAAAAAAGTTTATTCAGCATATCACCCAGCTGTACTGATTCTTATGGCCACATAATCTCTCTCTATCTCTTTGTGTTAGATAATGGGATCCATGCAGGTTCTCTCATTTATCGCAAATGGATTTTATATTTATTATCCTATGCTCATCGTTTTGCTCTGCATTGCAACTTACTTCAGGTGAGATTTCACTCCAACACAGATTCTCACAAAGTTGGCTTTTATATAATATAGAGACTGTTGTTGGCAGGCTGTTAGCTCTTTGTTTTTGCTCTTGTTGTTCTAGTCTGGGCACACGCTGTCTGAATTTGCTGGGCTTTCAGCAGTTCGTGGGTGAGAATGATCTGACCTCTGACCTGGTGGACGAAGGACGGGAACTCATCCGGAGAGGTACTACAGACACCGGCCCTTCATTCAAACTCTCATCAGTTCTATGTTAATACATTTTAATCATTGATAAGATCATTTTAGCAGATATACACTTAAAATTACATTAAATGTTTTGTCAATTATTTGATCTAATTGTAACATTCCTAAGAATGACTGTAAATTATTTCTAGGACTGGATAATATTGCTGAATTACATATGTCAGCATTTTTCAGTCTTTTATTCAAAGTATATCTTCATATATTCATTGGATCTGAAATGGCAACAATTTTTTTTTTTTCAGAATATCATTTAAAATTGATTAATATATTTATTTTGTAATTAACAATGTTTTTAGTATATATACACGTATAGAAGGCCTTAAATGATTATTTATTCTTTTACTCATTTATTCATGTTTCCTGTTGTCAGTAAATAAAATATAACTGTTTCATTAACTTGTGCATTAATTCATTATTTGACTGAAAATTGAGATGTATTCACCTTGGCTGTGTTTGTCTAGTGTGTAGTCATGCATAGCTATGGTATATGACAAAAACAATTTTGCTTGTTTTACTATATATATATATATATATATATATGTATACACACACATACACACTCTACTAATATATATATATATATATATATATTTAATTATTATTTTTTTTTAATATATATAATTTTATTATTACTTAACTGACATTATTGGCAAAAAATGAATTAAATTTGAGCAGATATACACTTAAACAGCTACTATTGCACACTTTACTGTCACATATTATGCATGACTTTTTAAGGTTTTGACGTAAATGAAAGGTTACTAGCTATTTAAAAAACCTCTTCAGTCATGCCCTACCACATTTCAATGGTGCTACATCACATGTTCATCTTACAGTTGCTCTAAAAGTTGCTCTTGTTTTCAGAAAGAAGAAAACGGCAGAGAACAGAGGACGGAGAGAGCAGACGGAGAGTGAGTTTGTTTCTGGCTAAACTGCCTCAAAACTATTGATGAGAATAGATGCACTTATGTAATCACTGATGCCTGTCTGAACCCTGTTCATCACGTCTCTGTCTGTCAGGAATGGAGGGAACGCTATAGTGAACAGAGGGAAAGATACGGCGGGAGAAACAGAAGTGCGTACTCGGAGCTGAAGGAGACGGACGGCTCCGGCACAGACACTGGCAGAGGTGAAGAGGATTCACACGGTCACAAAACACTCCTGCAAAACGCTTTGAGCAATAATTGAGCTCTTGGTCAGATGTGATGAAGAGCATTGAGTTCAAACACAGTTAATATTCAGTAATATTATTGATTTAACTGCACTGACACTGATAGATGAGAGCAAAATTTTAACAGAATTGAGCTGACACTAACAACATTGACACTGTTATAAACCGAATTGAATCAACATTGAACTGACTTGAGCTGAATAAAGGCACTATTGTCTTCAGTAGAGCTACTTATAGATGAATTGAAGTGGTTTCATGATTGACTTATCTTAGAGCTGATATTACTTTAATAATTGATTAATTTTACACTATTAACACTGTTGTTTTCCTGTTTATTAACGTGAATCTGCTTTGAAACCATCTGTATTGTATAAAGCGCTATATAAATGAATGTGACTTGACTTGTGTGTGTGCAGCTCAGTCCCGGAGAGATCGAAGCGACAAAGCCGAGTTACTACAGGATGTTGAACCGTTAGACTTCACTGGAGAAGAACCGCTGGAAACAGATAACAGGAGGTCTGTATCTTTATATCTATAAGATAATTGCATTACTGTCAGTTAATATTATTTAATTTTTATTTTGTTCTTTAATTCATACCAGTCTTCTTACCCAAGTACAAGAGAAAGAAAGGATGGTGCCAACAGTTTTGATTTTTTTTTCTTAAAATTTGAATTACATCATATTTACACACGTGTGTGTATATATATATATATATATATATATATATATATGCACTCTTTTAATATTTACTGCATAATTAATTAACACAGGTAAATACATTTTGTGATGAATTAGTTATGTGTAAATACAGTAGACGTTTCTTCAGACATTACTGATCCAGTGTTAACTGACGATAAATATTGCATTTACATGTATTTACTTAGCAGAAGCTACCTGTATATAAAAATGATTAAGGAATAAGTTAAAGGGAACACAATATGTCAATATGGTCTCTAAATATAAATGTCAAAGTGAACACAATGAGTTGTATTAGCAGCACTTTAAAGTTTAAAAATACAACTTCCAACCAATCTCCATTACTTTTTAATTCGTTTAACAAAAACAAAACAAAAAAACAGCTAGAAAAAAAACTAGACTATAGAAATAACTTTGTAGTACCTTCTAATCACAGTGCACAAAATTATGTTCTTCCTCAGTATTTTTGTCATTTTTCAGTGCAAATGTTTAAAAATACTTGAATCAAGATAGATGCAACTATGATATATGATAAGAGGTCTTGTTTTCTGAGAAATAGATCAAAATGGAGTGAATTTACGAAAGTTCAAATATCTGCCAATGGGCTCAGAAAAATCAGCTTAATTCAAACGGTAAAACAAGTCCTAGCTTATTGACAGATATTTGTTCTTGTTTTAAGCGTAAACTCACTTAAACTCACTTCATTTTGTTCAGTTTCTCAAAATTTCTTCATATCATCATTTTGCATCTCAAGTAAATGTACTGTATCTTGATTTAAGGATGTTTAGGTATTTGTATTGGAAACCAAGACAAAAAAACTGACAAATATATTCATTTTTGCAATGAATGCAACATTTAATGCCATGACTTTATAAATGTAAGACTTTCTGCTCTAATTTAAGACCCGCAGAAACCTTGGAATAAAAAGAAACCTTTTGGAAATTAGGCTGGAAATTTTCCAGGTTTACATTGGACTTGTGTCTCTGCAGGTCCGCTGGAGGACATTACCTCTCGACCTCTGCATCTCGCGCACGCATCTTTGATGATGTTTAAGAACAAGGAGAACGATGAAGGGAAACTGTTTGCACTTTTTAATCTTCACACTCTTCCTGAAGTGTCCAGTGAGGGTCTGCAGCTTCAGCGCATAAAGTGTTTTGTGTGTGTGTGTTGTCCTTACCTTCCATTGCCCCTTTATTTACTTCCAGATGAAGCCAAAACAGCAAGCACCACATTCACAGCTGTAGTTCAGTGAAGGTGCTGCATCTTCAGAGCAGCGATGGTTGGTTTTCATGTAGAGGATCATTATCATGTGGCTGAAAAGGGAAAGAAAAGGGTCACGTTAGTTTTCGTTAGAAGTCTAATTTGAAGTTTAAAGATTTTTTTAAAGATTGTATTTACTGAATGCATGAAGAAGGGATTTTTTTGGTCACCCAGATTTATGAGGTCTCACTGGGTCCTGACCTGTGTGCCCTGCTTTGACCTCTGACCTTTCACCCTACTGTTTATGACCAGTAAATGACCTACAGGAAATACTTTTGTTTGACTATTTTGTTTAATCATTCATTATTTAACAGATCAGACTTTAAAGTTACAGGCGAGATGATTCATAATGTTTCATTTTGGCTATTCAGCTCTTGTATTGTACTGTAAACTTCAAATCTCTTTGATCAAACGGTGAAAGATGTCTGAATGCATATAACATCAATACTGTTTTGCTTTTTAATTTATGTTCTATTTATTATGATTGTCCCTGAATTAATATTAAATAACTGCTTAGTGCTACTAACATGTTGAAGGATGATTTGAGCTTTTTTGGGGGGTTGACACACATCTGTAGCAGCTGTTTTAATTCTTTTCTGTTTTGTGTTCTTGTTTGTTTTCATTTCCTCAATACCTCAAATAAAAATTCCTGAGATCTTAATTATATTTCTGTACAGTTGTGTACAACGGAGTGAGACAAAAAAAAAGGTCTTGACATTCAATGCTACTCAGTGACAGATTTGGCTGTTCACACCAACCATAACTGAGAGTTTGAACTGAAGAAAAAGGATACAGGTCTGTCTTCTGTTTTTTGGCATTTTTTCTTCTTGATTAAAAAAAAAAAAATGAAGGTAAATCGCTAACTTAGACAAACACTGGCAAAATAATCAGTAGAGAATATTGCAAAATTTAAAAAAATCTTTAGAAGTAGAAAGAGCAGAGATCATTTTTATGGTATGGACCATAAAACCACACACTACTTAAAAACAGTAAGTCAAATACAGAAAAATATGAGGTATGCAATGTAGAACATTTAAACGTTGAAAGACATGAAGTGAAAGTGTTATTAAAACTGGAGGGGAAATTAAGGTTAGCCTACTAAACAATGATACAAAGTTTTATAAATAGCTAAATAATATGTGTTGCATTACTTTTCGAAAAGAAACCGGACTGGACAGGAGACTGTAATATCCTGCTGAAAACCAGAAAAAAAAAGTTTGTGAATTTTGTTGTTGTTGTTGTTTATGTCATTAGTTGGAGCATAAGAAACAAATGTAGAGAAATCAGTTTTGAAAAAAAAAATATTTTATTCATATTTTATTCTATGTCCTTTGTAGAGGATGCCAGGACGAAGTTATTGAAAAAAATAATATATAGACATGAATAGGCATGTATAGGCAAAAAGTTGTATTTTTTTTTACCAGTGAGTTTTTAGGTTTCAGGCTATTTTTAGCCAAACTTTGTACAAAGATGATTCTCAACTATGTTATGAAAGCTATAACAGAATGATTTGATATACTACTGTACTTTATGGTATATGTGTGTAAAATGTCCATGGTATTCCCATTCTCTACAATGTATCTATACACTGCATCTAATTTGCATAATAATGTGTTCTTGGGGCAAACCATAATGAGAAAACAAGTGTAATAATGAGAGTAATAACTTAGCAACAGAATATCTCATATTTCATAGGAATATTGATCTATAATTTATTTCCCTATTGACTTGTTGTGTTTCTCCAAAATCCCTGATTAACTTGCTGTTTGTCCTGGTGTCCTCTACAGAAGACATGGAGGAAAATTATGCCCCGTTTCATAACAAAAAGCCATATTCCGATTTGAAACCCCATAACATTTTTCTGAGATGTTTGTTTACGACAAGCAATTGGAAAATTGGCCAGATTGAAATGATAATTACAAAACATTATCATATTTCCCTAAAAGAGTGCTAGATTTGATCATTCTGTCAATGTCAGTCATATTTAAAGACCAAGGAGAGGGAGTGTTTATGATCAAACCTCCCAACATTTGATATCCTTAAAAAGCCCTGAATGTGCTCTGAACAGGACACCCAGACTTCAAACTGTGGCATGTAGGCTCTCAGAGAAATTCATTCAAATATAATGTCCTCAGAGGACAAAAGTCTATGCCTGGGTCGCAGGAGGATATAATGCACTGAAGAACAGCAGGTGGCAGTACTGCAACAAATCGGATGCCAACTGCCGTAAAACCCCGACGAAGAAGAAGAAGAAGCGCGCTCAGATCGTTTGAAAAACCGCGGGAAACGGACGACACGCACTTTCTCCTGCTTCGTTTAAACTTTCAACTCACATAAGGTAACATTTTAACACAAAATATATACAATATATAACATTTACAAATTCCCCCAGAGAGTTTTCTGCAGTTTCTTTCCTAATAATATATGTTTGAACATGAATAGACAAAAAAAAAATGCTGTAAATGGGAGTAAAAGCTTGTTGTGGCTGTTATCTGTGAAGAAAAGAAAGAAAGAAACTTACACCTTCGTTAAGTTATTACTCTCAGGTGTTTGGATCAGTGCTGTTTTATGTGTCTGCTGAAGAGGAGAATATTATTGGATGCACTGTATAAAAAATTGGTAAAATACCGGCAGCTGTAACTTTACCGTAAAAAAAATATATGCTATCAACATTTATTATCTGATATAATGTTAATATACCAACCTATTAAAGTACTAATATCTGTTTTGTACCAATGAAATACACTGATAACCTCCAAAAACAGGTGATGAGAAAGTCACATGATGAAAACTTTTCCACAAGCTGAGGGAAATACCAGAGGCTCTAGACTCACACGATTTGGTCGCTTTTTTTATTTGTATTTTTTACATTTACATTTAGTCATTTAGCAGATGCTTTTATTTAGCCTAACGCAGTACACGTAGCAAGGTGTGTATATATATATATATATATATTATACACACACACACAAAGAAAAACAAGTAGATAGAATAGAAAAAATAGAAAGCTAGTTTTTTTTTTGTTTTGTTTGTTTGTTTGTTTTGTAAATACAAAAAGAAGATAAATAGATAAAGTAGAATTAAAATAGAATAGAAAGTGCTAGAGTTAGAGGGT
>NW_015552762.1:3503-12108 GCF_001515605.1 Sinocyclocheilus anshuiensis | reverse complement strand
AACGCAAGCTTCTAGAGGCACATAACTCTGAAGTAATGAATTTAGGTAAATGGGTGCAGAGCCAGTGGTGGTTTTTGCCAACAACACGGGATTAATCAATGCATGCTGATTAATAGTTTTTTCCCGTTATCATAGTTTATAGTTATATGGTAACAAAAGTGTATTATTTGTGATTAGAATTTTGTGAATGGAACGCTTTCACTTTCGCTTTTAGAATTCTCCATCTTTTGGTGTCACGTGTTACAAGAAAAGATCATTGTCTGTTGAGCTTAATGTTACAGAGCTATGCACCTTTCACTTTTAAAGACTGAAACAAATGCTTGAAAGACGGATTAATTGTTAGTCTTAATGAAAAGCACAATTTTATTAACTGTAGGCTACAATGGCCGACTACGTTTATTAATAAAAAATGATAAGACGAGGCATGGCATACACAGCATGCTGTATTATATCAAAGCCTATAGATTACCTTAAAGGGACTTTGATTATATATCAACTAATAAATTACAGAAAGTTTAGCAAACACTGTGGAATCAAATAAATAAGAAAAAATAAAATAGCGCCTCCAGCATAACGTCAGGAAACAGCAAAGATACCAGATAATTTGAACGAAAATAACTTTTCAAAATGAAAACAAAAAGAGAGTTCAAACTAAATTGGCTGTCGGTGACCAACATGTTCACCTTCTCTGGTTAAGAAGCGGTCTTTTACTTTACTTTTACATTTCGCTTGAAAACCAAATCCTCCGTTCGCCATCGTTTCCTCAATACTTGCGTCATTTTTGCCGCGTTTTATATATATATATATATATATATATAAAAGAAGGTGCACAGTG
Source organism: Sinocyclocheilus anshuiensis (assembly GCF_001515605.1). Taxonomy (NCBI): domain Eukaryota; kingdom Metazoa; phylum Chordata; class Actinopteri; order Cypriniformes; family Cyprinidae; genus Sinocyclocheilus; species Sinocyclocheilus anshuiensis. The sequence continues at coordinate 11,273 of NW_015552762.1, read as the reverse complement.
TCACCATCATGGGAACACACATGATACTGAAATAATGCAAAAAACATTAATTTAACAACATTACATGTAAGATAAAACCCTAATGTACACAACTGACAAGAAAAAAACTAAGAAACATCAAATGTGAAGTGTCATGCAGGGAATTCTGGGAATGTTATTCACTGTAAATTATACAATCACGTTATTTTTCACTTCCAAAATCAGTCATTTTTATAGTATTTTACAGTAAAATTGCTTTCATTAATGAGGATCTGCTGGACGAAAATAAACGAATGCTCGCTTAATTACTGAATACTGTGCTTGAGATAATTTTATCAGATGTAACTCGTTAATCGTTGGGCTCATCATTTGTATTTATCCTCTTCACAGAAACACTGACTTGCCAACATCACTCTTGATCATCATCGCCATGAAGAATAATAGCATTTTGAATTTCTTTGAGGTGACAAAATGCAAAACATCAAGAAGCATGGATTATATATTTTATTTATAAAAATAAATGTTTGAATTTCTTTGCTTGGCTATTTAACATTTACTGTTTTCTTATGTTGAACATTGTATTGAATTGTTTAGACCGTGTTTGTTTTCTATTTCAGAAAAAGCAGCCTGGGAGTAACACTGGAGATAGAAGAGCGTCACAAACTGCTGACAATGCTCAGGTAAGGTCATGATATTTAAATAATAATGATTAAAGTCTAAAAAGTTATTTAAAGGGGTCATATGATGTTGCTAAAAAGAACATTATTTTGTGTATTTGGTGTAATGAAATGTGTTTATGCGGTTTAAGGTTAAAAAAACACATTATTTTCCACATACTGTACATTATTGTTTCTCCTCTATGCCCCGCCTTTCTGAAACGTGTCGATTTTTACAAAGCTCATCGGTCTGAAAAGCAAGGTGTGCTGTGATTGGCCAGCTATCCATTGCGTTGTGATTGGCCGAATACCTCAAGCGTGTGACAGAAATGTCACGCCCCTCACCATATTGTGATGATGCCACCAAACAAAGTAGTTTCGCTTTCACAACGAAACAGCGTCACACACGCTGGAGTGAGCGGCGGCGGCCTAGAGTGAGCAGAGGTCGGGGGCTAGCGTGAGGAACGGACGGAGAGTGAGGCGGGTGGGCTTGAGAATGGCGCGGCCGGCGATTTCAACAAAGGAGCGTCCGGAAGGACATGTGACGACCCCGGGCTGGACTCCGCTTCGTCCACGGTGAAAGCCGATCCGGTGATCCACAGCGCGAAGTTGTTTTATTTCCTCAGCGACCAGCACGGATCAGCTCCAGGCATGGCGGCGGCGGCAACAACAATACTACAGTGAGAATAAAAGTTACGCCTTCTTTCTTTGCGTGAACATTTGGGCGGCGTTATGCAAATCTTCCCACATCGTGACGTAGACATGTGGGGGCGTGTTAGAACGAGCCGTTTTAGGTAGGTGTGGCTGACTCTTAACTTTTATAAAAGAATATCTCTTTGGATTTGAGACTTTAGTCTTTGCAACTTTACAGATCTTCTTTATGCACCAAGAGCTTGTAACACTCCAAAGAGAAAGGAAAAATTGAAATCGCATCATATGACCCCTTTAAGGTAATTGTTCATGTATCTGAAAAACAGCCAATGAAGACATGCAGGCCATGTAAATGAGCAAGCGCAAGTGAACCAGTATTTTTCACTTATTTAAAAAATACTCACACATGGAACACAAAAAGGTTTATTAGAACTTCTGAAGTCTGCGTGAGAATCAGACCAAAATATAAGTAATTATTCCAATATTAATTTAAAATGATAAAATGTTTTTCCTCCGCATTTGGGTTTGCATGTATATTCAAAGAGTTTCAGTAAGTAACACATTTCAGTTAGTTCCTCACACAAAGCTAATGTATGGCTTTAGAAGACTTGCAATATAGTAAGTATGACCTACCTTTTTCTCACTCTGATATTCCTGATTTTATTTTCATTTGGGCATCAGAACAATCTCGAGTGAAATGGTGCATGTTACAGAAACTGAGAATCTTTGAGTGTACTTTTGTTTAATTATGTGTGGCAGTATTATAAAATCCAGTGCTAATTTGGTAAATGTCCTCAATTGTATTAGATTCAAGTGTATTTAATTAATTGATAATAATAATACATAGGCTAGTATTTTATTGTTGCTACTGCCATTGTTCTAGGGAAAAAATCATACAAGCAAGAAAAAAGGAAAGGGGCTTGGAACTAATGGCCGTGATCCACTAAAGGTTTGTTGCATACTGACATATCATTGAATAAATTGTTTATGGGTGCTCATGAAAAAGTGTGTGTGTGTGGAATTTCTCTACAAAAAATGTTTTAGGAAGACATTAGCTGCTTTTGAAAAATTCCATATCGCTCTTTTTGCTCATCATTCATTATGATTTACAATATGATGGTCAAACCATTTACACCGGTGATCTCGTATTAGCAATTTGACAACATTTCATATTCATTCACTCAGGAAAGAACAAACCGTTTCTGTAAGGAGAAAGTGGAAGAAGGACAATCAAAAAGTCATCTGCAGCAGGTATGAGACTTTTAATAGTGTTTTAATAAATAAATAAATGCAAGGTGAGACTCATCTCATGTAAGTGAATAAATGTACCTCATAAGGTGTTTTGGTAACCAGGGTTATTACCGTTATCTAAATCCATAAAAAAACACTATTTTCATAACTTGAAATAAACTAAACATTAACTGAAATAAAATGAAATATAAAAAAATGTATTTTAGTTCACATTTCTCATCTTTATTTAGTTTGTTGAAGTACTAAAATAACTAAACTAAAACTAAATGAAACTAAAGACTAAAACCTAAAAAACTATAGACATTACAAAAACAACAATTACTAAAACTTTAAAATTAAAATATATTAAAAATACTACATAAAATCTATTTCAAAATATTAACAAAAACTATAATAGCATATCATTGATACTAAAATAACACTGCTTGATACTTAACAGCTGCAATGCATTATATATTATTATTATTATCATATTTTAGGCTGGGTTATTGAATATGAAAAATAAAGATTTACCAATAATTAGTGATCATAAGTTTCTAAAAATCTCAAGACTGATCTTTTAATCTAAAACAGTTTCACTGAAAATGACCAGTAGTGCATCTCTTGTCCTGCAGTCTGCTCCACTTCATGAATAAAATAAAATGGAAATGAAATAAAATGAATTAAAATAACTGAATCGAGAGCTTGTGGAAACAAATTACATCTGGAAAATTATTGTTATTATTTGTATAAATTATAATATTACTTGATAATCATTTTACTGAAGTTCTTTATTCAGGTGTTTAAATAAATGCTTTTGTGTATTACTGTTCTTCTGAATTCAACAGAGTGCTGAAGGGCAAAGCCACACTTTTAATTTCCGCTACAAATATGAGAAACATGCAGTGGCGTGTGATACATCCAAGACTGTGCTCGATGCTCTTAATACAAACAAGATTTTCAGAAAGATTAAAAAAGACAACAAGGAGAAAGAAATAGTGATCCAGAGATGCAAAGGAGCAGCTCCTAGAGCGGCTGTCAAGACTGATTTCCCCTGCTGTCTTATTGAAATACATGAGCTCTTAGACATATCCTTCATTAAAAATCATGGAAATGTTGCTACAAAGAAAAAAACAACTGGAAGGCTTTCATTCTCCAATGAATCAAAAAGCTTAGTGATCTTTTACATTAAAACAAAAGGAGGGAAGAAAGTGAAACGCTTAATGAAAAACAATGAGCTAAAGAAGAAGGTTGAAGATGTTTGTGTGTACGCGTTCAAAGAAGACAAACTGAATGCTGCTCTTCGGCGTGACGGACGATTCATCAATGCCATATTCAAGAAACAGTGTGCACTCTATAACTTGGAGAGTGAGACAAAATATGAAATGTCAAAGACCGTAGAGCATCTGGATGGAAAGCATTTTGAGATCATTGTTATCAGTGACAACAACCAGCCAGATAGCCAAGATGGTGTCTTGAGTGATGACAGCACTGAAATCAATGAAGCTTCAGCTGCTGATTTGAAAGAAAATGTTGATACTAATGAACATCCCATCAACACTGAACAAGAAGAAACACAGAAGAGAAACACAATGAAATCCACAAATCCTTCAATTAATTCTCCTAAAATAATTCCACACTCCAATGAGATTCTAGCAATTCTTCGTGCTCAGTTTAAAGATTTACTGGAGACATTAAAGCAGAGAGAGAACCTGAAGAACAAATCCGAGATCCTAAAGTTCTTTAGAGCAGAATATGATAAATGCGTTCAGAGTTTCTTGGAAGTAAAGAAAGTGAAGCAGCTCATGAGACTCTCTGACTCTGTGTGTCAGATTCGAGTGGAGGGATCCGCCAGAGGAACCGGCTTCTTACTCTTTGACAGATTCATCCTCACTAATGCTCATGTTATTGGAGAATTTGACCCTTTCACCAGGAAACTTTCAAAGACCTTCACAGCAGTATTTGGCTATGAAGATCTGGAAGCAAAGAAGACCAAGTGTGTGCTGGTCAAGGAACATCTTGCAGCGTACCATCATGGAAAGATCAACACGGGCCCATATCTTGACTTTGCTCTTCTTGAACTGAAAGACGCTGATGAAATCGCTGACTGTCCTGGATTGCTCCGTCGATACATTCATGGCCCCCCTCCTAACCGTGGTGGGATCTGCATTGTGGGACATCCGGGTGAAGGGGTCAAGAAAATGGACCCCTGTTTCATCATTGGGAAAGAGAATCTACAAGAGGCTGCAGATAAACACATCTCTGAGAATGTCAATTTCATTCACGTGATGACACAACAGTCTTTGGCAGAGAAATGGGAAATGCATGACAACCAGATCATTTATAACTCTTGTTTCTTTCACGGATCTTCTGGCTCTCCAGTTTTTGACGAAGACGGCTATCTGATTGGCGTGCACACCGGTGGCTACGCGTACAAAGGAGAAAACTGTAAAACTAGGAGCCTTATGGAATATGCCTATTCCATGCAGCCCATCCTGGAAAGCATCATCACACAGGCCAAGAAAAGTGAGAGATCCGACATCTTGAAATTACTCTCTGAATATAAATCTTCAAATCTTAACTTGGAAGACAATGATGTGGACATGGAAAAAGATCCACAAAATCAGGAAGATTTTATATGAGTAATGGGACAGTACAGTCTTGAGTCCTGATTGATGCCGAATCTATTTTTATGAAATGTAAAACTTTTCATTGATCTTGAGGTATTCAGGCATGTTCAACATACAATTTAATTCAATGATGTATAAATTCTGTATGATCATTGGATGCCTTTAGGCAAATGTGTCCAACTATTCATCCTTATCATTGGTTATGAGTTCTTATTTTCATTGTTAATCTGTTCTTTGTGTAACGTACATTCTGTTTCATTATGTAGCAACCAGAAAACAAACTACATCTTTGTTAGATCAGACAGCATTATTGTGTTTGTATAAGTCCAAAGGATAAATGATATTTAGCTTAAATTCTAGAAATCCTCCAAAGTGATAGATCGACCAAAATGAAAATTCTGTTATAAATTATTCAGTCTCATATCATTTCATACCTGCACGACTGACTTTCTTCTGCGGAACACAAAATATATTAAGAAAAAAATTATAGGAGTAAATCATGACAGAATTTTTGGGTGAACTATCCATTAAAGGGTTAATAATAAACATTGTTCTTCAATATTTTTGATTGCTCCAGCACTGTTCAATGCTGCAGATATTTGTACTTTCTGCTGCTTCAGAAAGAGGCCTACAGCTGCATGTATACACTGTATATCTTTTTAAAAATTACGTTGAACATTTTTTTGGAACTTTATATTTTGTGCCTCATTTTCGCTATATTAAATAATCATGCTTAAAATAGTTTGGCCTCATTCTTGACTCTAATAGAACAAAGAACTTTCTGATTATAAACACAACATATTTAATATTATGAACAGATTAAATTATTGATTTTTCTTCAGATTTATGCAATATGCAAAAAAAGTACACATCCTGCTGCTCATCTATAAGTGCTCCTCTATAATAGATCAACACAATAAATAAAAGAAACTCAATTCTAAGCTGCTCCTTTACTTACTATTTCATGTCCTATAAACCACCACTTGTTTGCCAAGTTGTTTTTTGACATCTTGGTGAAAGAGGGGAGCACAAAATAAGATATCTTGTATTTGTATATGCAAAGATTAAAGACAGAAATGTTTATATTTTACAAAGGTATTCATTGGTTTGCATGTGGCTTTTTCAGCTCTTCCAAATATCCAGCGAGGGACTGCAGCTTTAATATGGAGACAGATCAGCCTCAAAAATAACACATTTACAAAACAAAATTCATAAATGCACAGCACAATTTACATTTACAAAATCCGATTCGTAAATTCAAAACACAATTCATAAATACACAAGTAAAAGCATAAATATTTCCCCAAATGCTCACACAAATGCATCTTACCTAAATAAATTTAAAATGTTTACACAAATATGTATATATAAATTTCTTGAATTAATTTCCATCACACATTTATGAATAATGGTACATGTATTTATGGATCGTTGAATCTGCATTTGCAAATCATCACACATGCCTGGACTGCTTTGAATTTGTGTGTGGTATTTTTGAGACCTTCCTGGCAGGTTAAAATTCATAAATATTTTTTTTTGGAGGATGTTCCGTTCAGCCAATCGCGGTGAGCTTTTAATCCACCAATCAAAACGCTCTTTACTGAACAGACTCAAGAAGCTCAACGCTGCGCTTGTACTGTGCATTGTTCCATGATCGGGTCCTTGATATAAAGACATTGTGTGTTCTTGTGTTCTTGGCTTCTTTTTTGACCAGGACTATATGTTCATGTTATGAGTCGATGGCCAAAAGTTTCGTCCGTTTATGGCCAAAGCAGTCATAGTTGATGTAGCGCTATGTTCTCACCACAGTTAGTAGCTGTCTTTAAGCTTCTGTTCTAAGGAACTTGTTCAAGTGACTTCTTTTTTTTATTATTATTATTTTATTCAAATCTTGTTATTTTGATGTCTTTATCAATAACTTCATTCAATGCCAGGGGACTAAGGAACAATTTAAAACGGAAAGCCATATTTTTATTTGCCAAACAATATAAAACAGATTTTTGTTTTCTTCAAGAGACTCACAGCATCTCTGAGGATATGCCTTTTTGGAAATCCCAGTGGGGAAATTAAATGTTTTGTTCTCATGCTTCTCAGCGGTCTGCGGGTGTTTGTACACTCAAAAACTTATGTGTTGGTAAACTTCCTTATACGGACTATGATACCAATGGACATTTTATATGTCATGTTATTCAAATTCAGAATTTTAGTTTCATTGTCATGAATATTTATGGGTACAATTCAAAGACAGAAAATTATGTTCTTTTGGATAAGTTAGAAGAGAAAATTGTTCATTGGTTAGCCAAATTCCCTGATGCATATATACTCTTGGGTGGTGACTTTAATATCACATTAGATAATATGATTGACAGATGGCCTCCTGGTTCTTGTACTAATACAAATGTAAAGCTAAAAATGTTGATGGAAAGATTTGATCTGATTGATGCTTGGAGAGTTAAGCATCCTCATACCAGAGCCTTTACCTGGTGTAATAAGTCAAGGTCTAAGCAATCGAGAATAGATTTATGGTTAGTTTCCCGTACACTTGAAGACAATCTGAATACTGATATCTACCCCGTTAACTGATCACAAAGCAATACGAATCCATATTGATTTACTGCCAATGC
>NW_015552762.1:327-3447 GCF_001515605.1 Sinocyclocheilus anshuiensis | reverse complement strand
TTACTCGCGCAAGCCAAAAAAAGTGCGGCTGGCTTGACCGTGAATTTTCAGAGATAGGACTAACCATAGACATATAAATACCTAGACGCCTCATTGGCCGTTTCGGTCCGTTGCTGCGATACGTCAACGCGTCCGCCATATTGGTGCGGGCAAGAGTTCCCTGTAAACAAATGCAATGAACAGGGAGAGCTGCGGTTTTTCTGTATAAAAATATGACAACGTTTGTTTTTATCAACTGATATCAGTGGTTTATGATGTACGTGGTGTACAAAAAAAATCCAGATACTTAAAATCTCGATAGTTAAATTAGATATTAAATAAATTTAACTAAGGAATTATTAGAATAGACAATAACAATAAAATGAGTTGTGTGTAATGAGTAGTACCCTAACAGCATAATAATAGATTGATAATAGCAAATTGTATAATAATAATAATACTATTTGATATTACATTCTAATGTATGTATTGCAAAATGCAAAATGATATAGACAATAAAAAGGTAAATAGGGAGTAATGAATAGTACAATAAGTAAAATAATAACAAATAACACTAAAAGCTATATAATGAGGATGACTGGCGAATAAACCTCTCAGCTGATCTGACCACCTTCATTGTACCTTCAGAAGGAATCATCAGTCCTCCATTGTTTTTCAGTGTAAGCAAGTGGTAGCTCTGATCAAATGACGCAGATACAGCATCTGTCACCAAGCTAGCACGACACACATCACAGGACAGCTTCCTCAAAATCTGACGAACAACAAACCCTGAAATGTACACAAGGGCATTGTCCACAAGGCTCCCAAGACGGGTTGGCAGGTAGTTGTGGTCACACACAAGTGCAGAGATGTTTACAAAAGGGGATGGAATGTCTTCAGATTCTTCTGTTGCTAGAGTCGACGACATCTCAACAGCCGATAGGGACACGGTCTCATTCTGTTCTACCACATTTCCTGAAATGCTTGGTGAGACACCGCACCGGACCATGAGATGGCGGAAAATGCCCTGGAACTGGCCTGCAGTAGGATTGTTATTCCAGCCTCCTAAAAACAAACACACAGACACATTCACAACACTTAAGGAATAGTTCACCCAAAAATGAAAATTTGCTGATAACGCCCTAAGGCCACCCAAGAGGTGTAAGACTTTTTTTATCAGACTAAAAAATCATTAGATGTAGAAAGTCGTATATATATCTTGGCCTCGGTGGAGTAACAGGTAGGTAAACGAGCAGATTGTGGAGTAACAGGTAGGTAAACGAGCAGATTGTGGAGTAACGGGTACGTAAACGAGCAGATTGTGGAGTAACAGGTAGGTAAACGAGCAGATTGTGGAGTAACAGGTAGGTAAAAGAGCAGATTGTGGAGTAACAGGATAGTAATCCAAAGAAAGGCAGTAGATCTTGGGTGAGACAAAGCCGCAGGCATTTAGTAACAGGATAGTAATCCAAAGAAAGGCAGTAGAGCTTGGGTGAGACAAAGCCGCAGGCATTTAGGAGTAAGACTGCATGGGTGTTTGAATCGGGATTTGAATTAATCAAGCATTTAATACTGATATTTGCACTTTTCAAATGATTTTTTTTATATATATTTGCAAATTTCAGAAATCCTTACCTGATGCCCTGATAGAATTGAAGAGGAGCTCCAAGTGATCCTGGCTAAATCGATAGGTGCAGACATATCGCTGAAATTGTAGCAGCTCAGGAATCAACAACATGAGGGTATCAATGTTGATGATGAACCCCATGACAGACAGGTACCTTCAAAAGAAAATGTTTTGTCAATATGTCAGTATTGTCAATATGGCAAAATCAAGATACTCCAAAGGTAGCACTGTAATTTTGCTCACTGAAAGCTGTAAATGGACTTGATCTAACAACAACACAGGGTGACAGGCTGGGGCAGTGACCAATAGATGGCTATAATAATTGAAATTGTGCTCCATTGTAAGATCAGTCAACGAGATTGATAACGGGACAATGATACATTAATTGTAAAATCCGAAATGTTTGGGGCTTTTGGGAAAACATTCAGGATGGCTCCCAAGAAGCCACCCCACTGCAATGTCCCTGGTTGGTAACTGCATTTTCAGAGTACATAAAATTATAAAATGTAAAGTGAATACTGCAAAATGACTGCATGCTCCTTAAGAGTGTAAATTAGTTAAAGATGTTATTTTCATGTTACCAGAGTAGAAACTGAGTCTCTCTTTCAGATCTTCATTTATGAGGTTCTTTCCCTGCAGATCCTCTAGATAGAAGATCACACACAGTCTTCTTTGCCCTCTGTTCCCGGTCCTTTACATTCCTCAACTCGTGCTCTAGACTCTCCACTCTAGCCAAGGCTTCACAGAGTCTGGTCTTTAGACCAGTGGGAGATGCAGGCAATGCATAGGGGTGGTCCTATTAGAGAAAAGAATGAAAATATTTGGAGTAATGTTAATTTCACACGAAACACAGCCTCAGCTGTTTGGGGCATAACTAGTACAATGTTCTGTCAGCTGGCTTGCATTCTTAAACATGTTGGTGTTGAATATGCTTCCCTGGCTGATGCTGACACACACTCACACTCACACACCCACTACCCCTCTCCTCACACACACACACAAACGATCACCCACAAACCCACTGTGATAGCAGTGGGATTGAGGGGAAATTAGGTTAAAGGACTATTCTCATCAAACTTATCTCATCATTTACTCAGCCCCCTTCCATCCCAGATGTGTGAGACTTGTTGATTTGAACACAAATATTAGGATTTTAGAGTTTTTAGATGAGTAGGTTGATAGAATGGAAGGAGACAAATTGTGTAAAAATCTCCAGTTCATGATCAGGCGAACAATGAAAATCATACACATACCATCTGAGATGAAATTAGAGTAAATAAATTACAACAATTTTTCATTTTTGTGAGGAACAATTGTTTAATCTCATGACCCCTCAATCCCACTGCCATCACAGTGTTTGTATGTGGGTCAAAGACGAAGTGTGTTTCCAGCATCAAAAAAATAAAAGTATAATTTCCCCAATATTTTGACATTTTATTGTCTCAAAAGTTATTTGAAATATGAAAGTAGACAATTTACTTGCATTTAAGATGTTTTTATGCATTTAAAAATGA
>NW_015552762.1:0-145 GCF_001515605.1 Sinocyclocheilus anshuiensis | reverse complement strand
CGTGATATTTAGCCCCTGGAATGCGAATTTTACCAGGGGAACCCCGCCAAAACATGCGTATTTTATCGTCTGAACGCGATTTTTAACGGGGACCCCCTCAAAACGCGATTGGACGGGTTTTGTTGTGAAAACCTGGCAACCTCTT
>NW_015552761.1:1639-3167 GCF_001515605.1 Sinocyclocheilus anshuiensis | reverse complement strand
CTTTGTTTACAGGGTTTCATTTAAATGAATTATTATTATTATTATAATTTTTCTTATATTATTTCTGCAGTTTAGCGCCATCTGCTGTCAGAGAGTGAAAGTGCGCTTTCATCCAGAGCGTCTCTCACATGTTCCGCCATGTGCTTTTCGTCCGCGCTTATTTACATCAGAGTGCGCACGTGTCTTTCACGCAGCATACAGCAGTGTTGTGCATTTTGACCAGTTGATGGGAAAAGTATTCTTAAAATGCATTTTATTCTAGTACATTCACAATAAAAACAAATCTTTGTGCTTTTGTAAAATAAGCCTAAAGAAAAATAGGATGCCCCTTTCTGCCGTCTGGTTTCCTTTCACACAGCACAAAAAAGAACCAAAACTCTGCATACTAGGCTACTTGTTGCACAGTTTTTCTTTCGTTTTCTTAATTTAAGTAAAAATATATTTCTCATATAGGCCTATTTATTATTATATTAATATATTATTTATATATTTATATATAGCCTAGCTCTATGATGTTTTTCTCCGCTCGCAGGTGCGTGATGTGATATGATATGACCATGTGAATCCTCATGTTCTGTTGTTTGCTGCTTTTTGCGCATGCAAAATGAATCCCCGGGAAACAAATGTTAGTATTTTTAACGGGTCACAGACACGTATCCTTTCTAATTTAATTCAATTCAAATTTTTTTTTAAGCTTGTCGGTTAACGGTTAATAATCGGTTAACGAGCGTCGGTTGTCGGTTAGGAAAAATAACCGAAATGAACATCCCTAACAACGCATTATCACTCTAATTTAAAATAATCTTGTCGGTTAACGGTTAATAATCGGTTAACGGGCGTCGGTTGGGAAAAATAACCGAAATGAACATCCCTAGAATGAACGTACTTCAAAACGGCACATGGAAATTAGGGGTGCTCCGATTGATCGGCTACCGATCACTGTCGGCCGATAATCACGTTGGGATGATTGATCGGCGGTCTCTAAAAAGGCCGATCTCAAGCTGATGATGCTGCCGTGAGAGGATTGGCACGACACTGGCATGGCAGAATCACCATCTCAGTCTCTGTCCGCGCGGGTGAAATAATTATAATGCTGAAGGTGAGGTACCTACCTTCATATTATAAAGTAATTTGAAAACCTTGTGTGAGACGTAATTTCACAAACCGCGTGAGTGAATCACGAGTGAATCAATACGCAAATGGCTTCACACATTGCGTCTGTCTATAAGCGAGCTGCACAGTTGACACAGGAATTGTCACTTGCACAATCGAGGCAGTGTCACATCGTCACTAAAGTTTATAAATTGTATTACTTTTTCATTTTTGCCAGCGTTTAATCATTCAGCGCTCGCGCGCTCTCCTGGAGACAGTACACTCATGCACACTCGCAGCACACACACATAATGCCAAGTTCACATTATTCCGTTTGCAGTGCATACGTGGTGCGTATTTTTTCCGCGCTCATGTTAACGGATTAAAGCGTTCACTGCACACAGCTGCGACCCGGCAGTGCGGTCAGGAGCGGTGC
>NW_015552761.1:113-1277 GCF_001515605.1 Sinocyclocheilus anshuiensis | reverse complement strand
TATTCTAATTTAAAATGCATCATTTCAGTTAGGGTGAAGAAAAGCTTTTGGCTTCTCTCCTAAGGCCACAAGAGGGCGCATCATTCAAAGCATAAGATAACATAACTATCTACGAAAAAAGTGCATAATGCTTAAAATAATGTTTATAAACCAATTATAATTAAGTAGCTTAAACAACTATAAACAAAACAGCATCATGTATGTATGCATAGTTTCATACAAAGGGCGCAAAGCCAATCACACAGAGTACATTTTTCATTTAAAAACATGAGATGCAGTGGGATGGGGGAAAACCCACCATAAAGTCTCGATATATGTTTTTTTCAAAGTTAAACTTGCATTAATTTTACATGGCTTTCTAAACATGGCTTTCTAAACTCTTTTGTGCGAGACGCGTGTGCAAACAGTAATAGATGTCCGTCTAGAAAATGCGTAGAAAATTCTGTGTGAACGGCTTGGTTTCGGTTTTGATGTAAACAAGCTCTTCTCTGCATTGATGTTCTCTTTATCCGCTGGATAGACTAACAAAAACATGATAATGCAATGACACTTACATAGTCATCGCATCTCGTGCACCGCTGATGAGGCTGCCTCCTTAACGCACACCTAAAATTCGAATGCAACGTTTTTGCATTCGAATGTGGATTTTTATTTTAAATTCGACGAATATTCGAAATTCGAATTTTTATTTGACAGCCCTAAAACACACAAACACACACACGTTTACTCGCTATATTCGAATGCAACGTTTTTGCATTTGAATGTGGATTTTTATTTTAAATTCGACGAATATTCGAAATTCGAAAACATTTTTTGACAGCCCTAGTGCATACGTGGTGCGTATTTCTCTCGCGCTCATGTTAACGGATTAATAAAGCGTCCGGCAGTGCGTTCCAGGAGTGTTGCGTCTGCAGCAGTGCAGAGAATGTTTCTGCACCGAGTCTATTTTTGCTGCGCAGCAAGCGTTGAATTAAAGTAACAGCGCATTGTTTGGAGTAAATATAAACATTGATTGACACGAAAATGTAGTAATTACACCATAAATGCATATTATTAAAGTCTACTGCGTTTCACAGTCAACACATATGACTTTTTGGCTAGGTTTAAAGGGAAAAAGCACTTTTAGATAAAGATGGCACTAGTGGAGGCAGGAAACCAAAGTTC
>NW_015552761.1:0-100 GCF_001515605.1 Sinocyclocheilus anshuiensis | reverse complement strand
GGGAAAGAGCACTTTTAAATAAACAAGGCAATAATAGATGGCACTTGTGGAGGTGGGAAAACAAAGTTCTTTATGAACCGCAGGATTGCTTGTAATAAAG
>NW_015552760.1:712-933 GCF_001515605.1 Sinocyclocheilus anshuiensis | reverse complement strand
GGGGACATCAGAGACTTATTTTACATCTTGTAAAAAGGGGCATAACTTTTGTCTTGTCTCCCAAGGCCACAGGAGGGCACAATGAGCAAAATAATGCAGCACAATTAAATTGTCAACGCAAGGAAATAAGTCTATAAAAAACCTAGACCTAGTAAACTGCATAAACAATTATGAACAAAACAGCATCATGTATTTATGCATTGCTTAATCCAAAGAGCCAA
>NW_015552760.1:329-622 GCF_001515605.1 Sinocyclocheilus anshuiensis | reverse complement strand
GATTCGTGACGTGTTTTCTAAAAGTTTAAACTGTTTTAACTTTGCATGGCTTTCTGTACATCTCTTGTGTGAGACGCGAGTGCAGCAGTCATATTTGTCTGACTAAAAAATGCGCTGAATATGCGTTCTGTGTGAATGGCTTGGCTTCGGTTTTAACCTAATCAAGATCTTCTCCACATTGAGCGTCTATATTTCTATAATATTTTGAATGCATAATGCAGCAACTGCGCGTAGGCCTGTCGCAATAATCAATATATCGACTTATCGCGCAATATATGTATACGACCTCAATC
>NW_015552760.1:0-226 GCF_001515605.1 Sinocyclocheilus anshuiensis | reverse complement strand
CTCACTCACTCACTCACTCACTCACTCACTCACTCACACACTCACTCACTCACTCACTCACACACACACATAATTCATAATTTAAAAAATGCTTCTACAAAAAAAGTTTCATCTGTAGATATGGCCTTGTTTAGGGATCTGTGCCTTTGTGCATACGGACATTTGACTGCTAAGTAGTATTTGTGTGTTTCAGCAATAGTGTGCACCCTTAATTTACAGAGAAAAG
>NW_015552759.1:117748-117872 GCF_001515605.1 Sinocyclocheilus anshuiensis | reverse complement strand
TACCGTGCGACTCCACTGGGCAGGGACACCGGCAAAGGATAAGTAAAGCTTTTTATTTCTCCTCTTTCCTAATACTTGTTTCACTTCTGTTTCAGTTTTTATAACCATTTCTTACTATGTAAGT